>NC_091984.1:223515563-223773063 GCF_044704955.1 Pristiophorus japonicus | reverse complement strand
TGACATGAAATGAATAAAGCAAATAACATCACATAAAGGCTCTTGGCTTTTTTTCCCACAACATGTAAAAGCATTTTTCTAGAGTCATTTGTAAGTCAAGTATTTGAAAAAATACTTAGCATTAATTTTTCCAAAGGATTTTTGTCTTGTTCCTGTTCCATTAGTTATCTTTACTTGAGGGCAGAAGGAAGCAATTGAGAGAAGTTATTTGTCATGATTGTAGAAGTACTTGTGTATTAACTGCATTAGCTCCTGTGACTGCTTGAAACCAATTCCCTACTATGATGCCATATGGCATGGCACATGAATAGTCTAGTTTTTAGAGCTCCGTTGTAATGTTTAGCTGCTAGCCTATCCTGTCTCTTGGCTTCCACTCAGATGCTCTATGTGGGGAAAAATGAACAAATCAAAATCAATTCAACTCAATCAATGAGGAACGAGTAAGCAATGGAGAAATGTGCAACCAAATCACTCAAATGATTAGTTAACTTAGTTTGAGCTGCTATCTTGATTTTTCAGGTAGCTGAAAATAAATCCATGGAAGAAACATTTATTGCAAACAAACACTTAAAATTAAATATTTATTCTTGTGACAAATTCCATGGCTTTATCATCATCATCATCATCATAGGCAGTCCCTTGAAATCGAGGAAGACTTGCTTCCACTCCTAAAGTGAAATCACAGATAGATTTTTAACCAATAAGGGAATTAAGGGTTATGGGGAGCGGGCGGGTAAGTGGAGCTGAGTCCACGGCCAGATCAGCCATGATCTTGTGGAATGGCGGAGCAGGCTCGAAGGGCTAGATGGCCTACTCCTGTTCCTAATTCTTATGTTCTTATGTTCTTTGGTGGCTGAACGGTCCAACACAAGAGCCACAGACCCTGTCACAGGTGGGACAGATATTTGTCGGGGGAAGGAGGGGGTGGCACTGGTTTGCCGCGCGCTCCTTCCGCTGCCTGCGCCTGATCGCTTCACGCTCGCAGCGTTGAGGTTCAAAGAGCTCAACGCCCTCCCGGATGCACTTTCTCAACCTAGGGCAGCCTTTGGCCAGGGTCTCCCAGGTGATGTTGCACTTCAGGGAGCTTTTGAGGGTGTCCTTGTAACATTTCCGCTGCCCATCTTTAGCTCATTTGCCATGAAGGAGCTCCGCATATAGCAGTTGCTCAGGGAGTCTCGTGTCTGGCATGCGAACTAAGTGGCCTGCCCAGCGAAGCTGATCTAGTGTGGTTAGTGCTTCAATGCTGGGGATGTTAGCCTGGGCGAGGACACTGATGTTGGTGCACCTGTCCTCCCAGGGGATTTGCAGGATCTTGCGGAGACATCGTTGGTGATATATCTCCAACGACTTGATGTGTCTTCTGTAAGTCGTCCATGCCTCTGATCCATATAGGAGGGCGGGAATTACTGCAGCCCTGTAGACCATGAGTTTGGTGGTAGGTTAGAGAGCATGGCTTTATCACTATGTAGGCAGAGGCAGGTAGAATTGGCTGTGTATAAATGATTTACATATTTTCAGTATCAATTTAAAGGTAAGTTAGGAATATGGCCATCAGACTCCGAGGTGTTTGGTTTCCATGAGATGGCTTTGTTTTTGGCTTGCAAACAGTACAAATGTGTTAATTAAGCCAGAAGTCTTTGGGAGGTGTGAAATCTCCCACCTGTGGTTCACTGAACCTGGAAATGTCTAACTTAATTATGCATTATTTCATCTGAGAATTCTACATGGACTCCGTGTATTGCAAAAGCATATGGGCATTTAAGCCCCTGGTGTGTGAACAGACAAAAACTGAACCACAAAATTATGGAAAGCAGGGTGGTTTGTGTGGAATTAAACCAAAAGAAAGTGCTGGGGCGCATCACAAACCGTAAAGAGACTCATTCAGTAGTCTTAAAAGATTAGGCCATTTACTTGTCGTACATAAGTATATATTGTACTTTTTTTTGTAAATATATCTAGTTAGTTAATTCAGTATTTGAGCCCAGCTTGAATGTAATGTGTTGATAATACCATCTTCCAAAATGGCTTGGAGAAAATGAAGTGCAGTGGGCACTAGAAATGATTGTGTGACCCACTAAAAGGTATTGGTTCTCTGCAGGGGCAGAAAATAACAGGGTTGCAGATTCTGGTTAATTGGGGATGAGCTCTGGTTACATGGATAGGAAGAGCACTGTAACAGGAACAACTTGTTTAAATACCCTAAAATTGCATCATACTGATGGCAGAGAGATACCTGTACCAGCACTTACTCATAGAATCAAAGTGTTATGAATCCCTAGAAAATGTTTTCTCAGCAGCCTATACAATCTATTTATAATCTATATTAATGACTTGGATGAAGGGACCGAGTGACATGTAGCCAAGTTTGCTGATGACACAAAGATGGGTGGGAAAGCAAATTGTGAGGAAGACGCACAAAATCTGCAAAGGGATATAGACAGGCTAAGTAGATGGGCAAAAATTTGGCAGCTGGAATATAATGTGGGAAAACGTGAGGTTATCCACTTTGGCAGACGCAATTTTGTTTGACATCTGCATGCATACTGTTGCCTCTTGTGGGTGCACTGACTGTTCGATACAAATTATCTGTACGTACATAACCAAATAACATACTTTTGAATACTGATACTGTGTAGAACAAAATGTTACATGATAAATATAGATAGGAGATTAATTGTGACCACTAACTAATGGTTAGCTTTTGGGTGTTCTTTTCACCCCTTCACTTTGAGCAAGTCTAAAAGCTGTTCGCTTCTTTATGTTGCTGCTTATGTTGGCCAACTGGATTGTGAGTTTACTTCAAGCTTAACACTGCCAGATCATATTTAAATTGGTATTTATTCTGCTTCCAACTTTAAATGCTCGGTCAGACATCTCTACCTTTTTGGAGACTTGAATAAGTTGGTCCTTAGATTACAGTACTATAGTGGCCTCTGCTGGACACTTGCCTATACAGCAGCACTTTGTAGGGTTAAGAACTTTATCGTCAATGGTCCGGAAGTTGCGGTGGGTAATAACAGCGAATTAACAGTGTTCTCCGTTATTACCGCTCTGAAACTGACCACAGCATCAAGATTTAGTACACACGGATCTAAATACGGAAATCCTGAAGTTGCAGTCAGTCATTCACTGCTCTGACACTGACTGCGCTGTGGATTCCCGCCCCATATAGCCGTCAGTTAGTGAAACTGCCAAAAAATCTTGCGCTTTACCGCGGTAATATCGCTGTTAAATAACCCATTAAACGTTAAGCCTTGTTGGAATGGGTTTAACAGTGCATTGACTGCTAAATAACCGTTATAGGCCTGAAAAACTAATTTTTATATTTGTGGAGTGTCAAATTTCTCCATTATGATTTTTTAAATTACTTTTTTTAATAAAGTTTGTTCATGATCTTTCTGTTTCTACCTCATGCCCATGTGAGAGTCCCAATCTTAGAGTGAAACAAACATTTTTTTAAAGTCTGGATAAACGCAGGTTCTCGTTTCCTTGCCTCCTGTCAGCTTGTTGACGTCACAGCAGCATCGCACTGTGGATTCCCACTGCAGAGTGCTGAAATCACTTGAGCATCGAAAAAGGCAAACTTCTCGCCACAGAAAATGCCTTTGCTTTGCCGCTGATTCCAGGCAATAGTATTTTTTGAAAAGGAACGCTAGTAATTATACCAAAAATATGAGATCTAACTGCCATTTGTTAATTAACCCCGCATTATCTGTTAAGGTGTTGGATGAGATGGTCCAGCATTTGACAATCGTACCTCATCCCCAGTTTTACAGTGTTCACAATTTATGTTCACTCCGAGACCGCAAGATGACTGGTATGGAAAATGGAGAAAATGTCACACTGGTGCTTTTCTGAGATAGGCATTGGAGCATATCATTGGGGTAGAATTGAGGGAACTTTACTCTGCATCTGGCTGTACTATACCGGGCATCGAAATGCTTGATACTGATGCTGGGTGCCTAAAATAGGAATTGTTTCATTCCCAAGAATTAACCAACCCTCTGCTTGCATTTTCTAAACTTCAATGAACAACTGTATACGGAGTGACTAGTTAACCCTTCACATATCACTTCTGTGCTTGGTTATTGCAGCGGGTCTCCTGACGTCAGACAGTCTGGACTCCAGACTTGGTTCAGTGAGTGCAACCCCTATACCTGTACAGTGCTGCAATTGTAGACTGAGTCACAGGGTTGTGGGTTCAAGTCCCATTTCAGAGACTTGAGCACAAAAATCTAGGCTGACGCGCCAGTGTAGTACTGAGGGAGTGCTTTATTGTCGGAGGTGCTATCTTTTGGATGAGATGTTAAACTAAGGCCCCATTTACTCTCCCATAGCAATGTTTTGAAGAAGAGCAGGGGAGCTATCCCAGTGTTCTGGCCAATTGGAAAATGGTGACATGAGAGGTCCAAGTCAGCATGGATTTGTGAAAGGGAAATCAAGCTTGACAAATCTTCTGGAATTTTTTGAGGATGTTTCCAGTAAAGTGGACAAAGGAGAACCAGTTGATGTGGTATATTTGGACTTTCAGAAGGCTTTCGACAAGGTCCCACACAGGAGATTAATGTGCAAAGTTAAAGCACATGGGATTGGGGGTAGTGTGCTGACGTGGATTGAGAACTGGTTGTCAGACAGGAAGCAAAGAGTAGGAGTAAACGGGTACTTTTCAGAATGGCAGGCAGTGACTAGTGGGGTGCCGCAAGGTTCTGTGCTGGGGCCCCAGCTGTTTACATTGTACATTAATGATTTAGACGAGGGGATTAAATGCAGTATCTCCAAATTTGCGGATGACACTAAGTTGGGTGGCAGTGAGAGCTGCGAGGAGGATGCTATTAGGCTGCAGAGTGACTTGGATAGGTTAGGTGAGTGGGTAAATGCATGGCAGATGAAGTATAATGTGGATAAATGTGAGGTTATCCACTTTGGTGGTAAAAACAGAGAGACAGACTATTATCTGAATGGTGACAGATTAGGAAAAGGGAAGGTGCAACGAGACCTGGGTGTCATGGTACATCAGTCATTGAAGGTTGGCATGCAGGTACAGCAGGCGGTTAAGAAAGCAAATGGCATGTTGGCCTTCATAGCGAGGGGATTTGAGTACAGGGGCAGGGAGGTGTTGCTACAGTTGTACAGGGCCTTGGTGAGGCCACACCTGGAGTATTGTGTACAGTTTTGGTCTCCTAACTTCAGGAAGGACATTCTTGCTATTGAGGGAGTGCAGCGAAGATTCACCAGATTGATTCCCGGGATGGCGGGACTGACCTATCAAGAAAGACTGGATCAACTGGACTTGTATTCACTGGAGTTCAGAAGAATGAGAGGGGACCTCATGGAAACGTTTAAAATTCTGACGGGTTTAGACAGGTTAGATGCAGGAAGAATGTTCCCAATGTTGGGGAAGTCCAGAACCAGGGGTCACAGTCTAAGGATAAGGGGTAAGCCATTTGGGACCGAGATGAGGAGAAACTTCTTCACCCAGAGAGTGGTGAACCTGTGGAATTCTCTACCACAGAAAGTAGTTGAGGCCAATTCACTAAATATATTCAAAAAGGAGTTAGATGAAGTCCTTACTACTCGGGGGATCAAGGGTTATGGCGAGAAAGCAGGAAGTGGGTACTGAAGTTTCATGTTCAGCCATGAACTCATTGAATGGCGGTGCAGGCTAGAAGGGTTGAATGGCCTGCTCCTGCACCTATTTTCTATGTTTCTAATATTTATCCCTCAATCAACATCTCTTTAACAGATTATCGCATTGCTATTTGTGGGAGCTTGCTGTATGCACATTGGGTGCTGCGTTTCCCACATTACAACAGTGACTACATTTCAAAAATACTTAATTGGCGGTAGTGCTTTGGGTCATGAAGGGTGTGATATAAATGTAAGTCCTTTTGTAGCTAGTGGCATTGATCCTGTATTGATTTTGGCTCAGTTTTTCAGCCCCAGCCCCAGCCCCACTCCTGGTAACTTCACAGTCTGTCAGCAAATTAAACTTTTAAATCATTTCTACGTGGCACCTGTCACACTGCAATGAAGCTAAAAATTCTACTTTTCACAGCCATTGAAATCAGACACTCTAGTTACACTTTTTCCAAGAGTACATCTTTACCCCCTACCCCACCCCTTTAGCTGGTTAAAATCTTTCCCCACTAATTTCTGTGAAACCTTGCTGTGCACAAATTGGCTGCTGAATTTGTTGACACTTCAAAAAGTAATTCATAGGATGCAAAGTCCTTTGACATATCCTGAGGGTATGATGTACTATATAAATGCAAGTTTTTTTTTCAATTAAATCCACTTTTAGAATTCAACCAACCTACAGATGTTGTGAGGTATGTTAATGGTTTGAAAGCCTGGCATCTCCCTCCCACCTTGGCCTGCTTTTCACACCTGCTGGCCATTAGAGATCAGTGCTCATCTGCTGTCTTCCATCTGAACCTTTGCAAGGATGACCGCTTCTATTTGAAAGAAACACACATGAACTACAGATGTTTCCACAACAGCGGATTGCCACTCAACTAGCTAATCTAATAATCCTCATTATACGGAGATCAAACTGAAAGCGGTAAAGTACAGTGAAGTCTCATTTAGTCAAGCGAGTTAGGAAATACTTCCATATGTATTGATGAAAGAGGGATCATTGTTCCTATAAATACAGTGGTTGGATTGGCTGAATGGCCTTTTTCATCTAATGATCTGTGAAATCACCAGTTTGAGGACAATCAATATTGTTAAAACAGATTATCTGATCATTATCGCATTGCTGTATGTGGGACCTTGGTTGCCGCGTTTCCTACATTACATCAGTGGCTTCAAGACTACTTCATTGGCTGTAAAGGGTTTTGGGACATCCTGAGTTAATGAAAGGCGCTATATAAATGCAAGTCTTTCTTGGTGTTGAGCGGGTTGTGATTCTCTCTACAGCTGACCGATATGGATCATAACACTTGGCCCATAGCCTCCACAGTATCATGTCAGGAATGTCAAAGTATGAAGCATATGAACTTTCCTCTTCTGTCAACAGCCAATATGCAGGACCATCAGTGGTCATTTTCACCTGTTTCGAACAAGGTCACATCTCGCTGCATGCCAACACCGCATTGTGTCCCATCCTCAAAATGTAACCATTTTCCGATCCTTCAAGGGTCATTTAGTACCAATACAGCTTTCGGCAAAGCGTTACTGCATATTGTACTTTTTTTATTGAGATAAAGGGTTATGTGTCAGTTATCAAGATTGGGTTTATATAAAAACAGAAAGGCCTGACGATGGACATTTTAATGAGATCAGCAGATGCAAAATAGTTGGTAGGGCTGCTCTAAGTGTTCTTAGTATTGTTGCTTTTAATCGCTGTTCTCTGACTACGGTTGTCTGTTGCTATGCGGCTATTAGTGGGCGAAGGTGCGCCAAATTAGGGTACAGGGACAGCACGGGCCAGTCCGCACTGCGATATGTGTGCGCACTAGGTCTGTGCAGCAGAGCAGGTCTCCAGTCGTCTGGTTAACCCTTGCCACTGGATAAAGGCCTAGCTCTGTCAAGCCCGTGTGGTGGCTGATGTGCAATGGTCACCACACATTAAAAAAATCCACGCACAGGCATCTTCCACCCCCTCAATTGGAGTTCAGGACTGGAATATCGGGTGCTCATTGAAAATCTGTGAACTCTTGTGGAAGCAAGTCATCCTCGTTCGAGGGACCGCCTATGATGACTGCATAGAAAGGATCTTTAATATTCAATTGTTTGATTTGCTCCAGCAGTGTAGTGTTACCATTGTTGTAAAACAATAATTGTTGCAGCATCTGCTGGTATTTTTAATTTCATGTAGTCAACCTGTTAATCCATTAGGTGTAAAACAGAAATGGTATTCGGTGGCAAAAACCGTGCGCCTTGGTCATTAACTGGGAGTTTGCTTGTTCCTAGGAGGCATTGATGCGTTATCAGGTACTATAGTACAATGGCTATGACAGGTTGTCCAACATTTTTGAAATGCGATTTACAGCTAGAACAAACTCATTGTTAAATCAGTCAGAGAACATTTTGCTGTTCATTGAGCAATATAGTGCTTAGAGAGAACTGTAACATTCACCATGTTTTTCTTTGTTCTTGCTGATTATTCACAAATAGTCTGGTGTGTTCCTTTTGCCATTTATTGTAATTTTATAAAACAATTAATTGTGATGGGGGGGGGGTGAGGGGGTGAAGAAAGAGACCCTTCATTAATGAAATCTGAGAAATTACAGCTACTACCAAATACACTCAGCAGAGATTTTATTTGGAGGAAAGAGACTCTATTTCTATTTTTTTTTAAATGTTCTTGTAATGTGGGTAATACTGACAAGGCAGTATTTATTGCCCACCCCTAGCTGCCCTGATGCCATTAAGAGTCAACCACGATGTGTGGGACTGGAGTCACTTGTAGTGGGGGTAGTTCACCTTCCCTGAGCAACATTAGTGACCAGTTGGGTTTTTAATAACAGTCTGGCAGCTTTTCTCCTAAAAGCCCACAGATGACTAGATTTATTGAATTCAGTTTCATAATTTGTGGTGGTGGGATTTGACCTCATAGCTCCTGGATTACTGGTTTAATACCATGACCACCAAGATACTGTACCCAACATTTGTAAACTTTTCTAGCACTTGCAATGTTAATTGAGAGTTGTAACTAAGCTTTAATAATCTTCCTTTAAGGATTGTTTCCTCTTTGCAAATGCTTGATTGGTATTCTGCCTATGGCCTAATTTAAAATTTCAATTGTCTGATACTCTCACTAAACTGGGGTAAAAGACGGTACTTTGGTGTCCTCTGCTGGACAGATAACTCCACTATAATACTCAGCAGGAAAGAATGAACACAATCTAATTGGTGTGTTAAACTTATTAAACTGACTTCTAATGTGTTTAATCTTCTTGATTTACTGGTATATCTCACATTTGGATGAATCTTGTATTAAGTCGATCAAATATCTCACAAGTAGTTAAGTGAAGAGAGCTATCACCATATTCCACAACAGAAGGAAGTACCAACAATCCCCAGCCACTGCCCAGTTTAGAAGAAAGACTTGAATTGATATAGCACCTTTCACAACCACCGGACAACTCAAAGCGCTTTACAGCCAATGAAGTACAGTTACAGTTGTAATATAGAGATCACATTGTGCTTTGCTTGCAAGCAGCAATGTGATAATGACCAGATAATCTGTTTTGTTTAATATGTTGATTGAGGGATAAATATTGGCCAGGACACCGGGGTTAACTCCCCTGCTCTTCGAAATAGTGCAAAATCTTTTGCAGTCCACTTGAGAGAGCAGGCGGGACCTCGGTTTAACGTCTCATCCAAAAGACGGCATCTCTAACAGTGCACCGCTCCCTCAGCACTGCACTGGAGTGTCAACCTAGTTTTTGTGTTCATATCCCTGGAGTGGGACTTGAACCCACAACTCTCTGATTCAGAGGTGAACCACAGTTGACACTTAAGTTTAAGGAAGATCACAGAACAGTCTATTATTGGGTTCTGTCTTGAACTTTGCAAATTCCTGGTGTTTTGCATTTTCCCTCCTCCCTAAAAT
The DNA here is from genome assembly GCF_044704955.1 of Pristiophorus japonicus. NCBI lineage: Eukaryota > Metazoa > Chordata > Chondrichthyes > Pristiophoridae > Pristiophorus > Pristiophorus japonicus. The sequence goes on along the minus strand of NC_091984.1, from coordinate 223,763,501 downwards.
AAATCATTCTTCTTAGCAAGGTGCTATTTGGCTGCAATAAGCACAAAATGGATAATGCAGTCTTTTAAATAATATTTAAAATACTTTTTTGGTACCAGTCTAAGCAATGAAAAGAGTTTGTGATGCTACCCATGAGAAATAGCCTGCTGATGCTGTGTAGGCTCACACATGAATGATGAGCAATTTGCTAAGGTACCAGAGGGCACTGTTGGCACCATATCCAACCCTCAGCAACTCAAAATAGAATTGCACATTTGTTACCTTAGTTTTAACTACATTCATTAAATGTTATTGATTTTTCTGTAATATTAGAAAAAAAGTAGTGTGAGGCATAATTACCATTCCCTTTCGATTATGCATATTTAACTATACTTTCCATGACGCTATTTGAATAAGAGCGGAGGAGTTCTCCTCTGTGTCCTGACCAATATTTATTCCTCAACCAACATCACTAAAACCGATTGTCTAGTCATATGTCTGTGCTGTGTGTAGGACCTTGCTTTGTGCAGATTGGCTGCTGTGTTTCCTACATTACAACAGTACAGTATAATTGGTACAGTGAAGAGTGTGAATGATACCTTGTTTAAATAGGAGCAGAAGACCCCTTGAGCCTGCTCAGCCATTCAATAAGATCATGGCTGAGCTGATCTTGGCTTCAACTCCACTTCCCTTCCTACTCCCCCTAACCCTCGATTCCCTTATCGTTCAAAAATCTGTCTCTCCACCAAAAATACATTTAATGATCCAGCCTCCACAGCTCTCTGGGGTAGAGAATTCCAAAGATTCTGAGAGAAGAAATTGCTCCTCATCCCCTTATTCTGAAACTATGCCCCTGAGTTCTAGATTCCCCCACGAGGGGAAACATCCTCTCTGCGTCTACCTTGTCAAGCCCCTCATAATCTTATACGTTTCCATTAGATCACCTCTAAACTCCATTGAGTTTAGACCCAACCTACCTATACATCTGTGTGCTCTGATCCAATTATCCCCTGCTGTCTAACCCCCACTTCACCTGAAGACTACAGTTGTGCAACACCACAGGAGATGACTAGTTTTATAAAAATATGCAACAGTTTACTCTCAAACCCATTCCTTCGCCATGTTTCCGAACCATGTGCTCTTGTGTTATAATAAATAACTAGATAACCACATTGCTCCTGCCTGCCATTTACCGTGATGGGGGAAAAAAAAGGAACAACATCGACCTTCCCAGTCACAAAGACTTGGGAAAAAAACACTACGAAAGCAATTAAAATTGCACCGGCCATTCTGGGAAATAGCAGCCAATATTCATGCCACTGGAATCGATCCACTATCCAGATGGACAGAATCTTGGGGCGCATGCAACATAAAGAACCAACACTTAATCCCTTGTGCCTGGCTTCAACCTCCCTTGAAGACCGTCGACAGCGCTCAACCCAATCTGCACAGGGCATGGACGATGCGGACACCTGCTCCACAAGTGCAACTGTGGCCGTGAGTCCCAGACCATGGAACACATCATATCAACCTGCCCACTAGGATCTGTTGCGGGAGGCATTTCATTTCTCCATCTCGGCAGGCCATCAAATGGATAGCCAAATTAGACATCCCATTGTAAGTTATTCCGCCATACAAAATGATGATTACGTTTAGCAATGCAATTTTTCTCCATGTTTCCTTCCTTTCCGCTGATTCTGTGGTGGCTCAGGCAGAATGTAATTTTGAATCTTCTAAAAGCTAAGGCCCATCTCCATTTCTGTAGTGCCTTAGTTAAGCACATTTCCCTGGTCCTGTGGAGAGGAAAAAGAGTGGACGCCTATTACGATATCTGTCCCCCTTTATGTTGAATAGGTGGACCTAAGTCTGTACCTATAATAGGCACAGGCCCAGTATTTTTTTTATTCATATATGGAATCTGGGTGTTGCTGGCAAGTTCAGCGTTTATTACCCATCCTTAATTGCCCTTGAGATGGTGGTGGTGAGCTGCAGCCTTGAATTGCTGCAGTCTGTGTGGTGAAGGTACTCCCACAGTGCTGTTCCAGGAGTTTTACCCAGCGATGATAAAAGAACGGCCAATATATTTCCAAGTCAGGATGGTGTGTGACTTGGAGAGGAACTTGAAGTTGGTGAAGTTCCCATCTGCCTGCTGCCCTTGTCCTTCTAGAGGTCAAGGGTTTGGGAGGTGCTGTCGAAGAAGCCTTGGCGCGTGCTGCAGTGCATCTTGTAGATGGTACACACTGCAGCCATGGTGCGTCGGTGGTGGAGGGAATGAATGTTTTAAGGTGGTAGATGGGTGCTGACCAAGCGGGCTGCTTTGTCCTGGATGATGTCGAGTTGCTTGAGTGTTGGTGCTGCACTCATCCAGGCAAGTGTAATGTAAATGATGTGGAATGGGGATGGCCCTCATGCATCAATTTCCACTTACACTGAAGCTGAGATTCGACCACCACCACCCTGTTCCAATCGGCAACCTAGCAACAAGGCAAGGTGGACCTTACACGTAAGTCTTTACTTCCTTTTTCAAGGAAACAACAGATCGCTGGGCCTTCGAGCCTCTGCCTACTGTTCTCCAGCAACAGTGAGAAAGCCCCAGGGTCTGCAACAAGCCACACAGTTGCAGGGCTCTCCCAATTCTACCCCCAATTCCCGGACAATGAATAACGTGGCCCATATATTGCAACTTTATCCTGTTTACTAAGTAACGTGGAGTATTTGATCACAGTTCCCCTCCAATCACTGCCAACGTAATATCACATCACGTTTCATGTCATTTCCTCTTATTGTAATACACAGAAACATGGAATAAGGAATCAAACATGGAAAAAAAAAATACTTTATTAAAAACTTGAGTGTAAGATGTGCTCACTTCCACAGAGTGAGCAGTAATTCCCTGAACTTTACAAGGAGAGTTTCTGAAATGTAACATGTTACAAAAATGGACACACTGATCACTAGGCATATCTCAATTTGGATCAGGAAATACATTTCCAATACTGACCTAAAAGGAAACTTTAGCTTTTAACCAACTTCACACTAAGATGGGGTTGGGTGGGGGAGAAAGAGAGAGGAGGAGGGAGGGAAAGAGAAAAATAGCAGATGAAAACACATTGCTTTAATATCTAGTTTCTGATACTAATGAATTATCTTTTCATCAAAATAAATTTAAACAAAATCTCTCCACATCAACCAGTGACTGAACTCTGGGAAAAGGCAAGAGTCCTAACTGACGGGTACCTAATGTTCTGACCTGAACTATTTGAAAAGCAGGTTTTGCACTGTCCAACCTAATTCTATGTGGCTACTAGTTTTATAGCTAATTTTGAGGATTTGCCAATGCTGTATAAACAGAAATAAATGTTTCCTGTTCACATCTGTCAATGACGTTATCTGCCAGCTTATCAATTCCCTGATTTCTAGCGATTAGTTCTAGAATAAACTGTTCTGCAATTATATTGTAAAATATTAAAGTCAATTGACATTAGTTTCAAGATAACAGTTGTGTAAATAGGGTGACTGACCTGTGATTTTCCTCCCACCCCTGAAGACGCTGACCCAAGTTGGGACTACATGTCCACAGATGGTGGTTATTCCTCACACAGAGGCCTGGAGCATGTCAGCAGAACTTCAACTGTGCTCAGCCGTGGGGAGGAATCTAAATTTACTCTTCACTAACATCCACACGCGCGCACTTTGCAGCAAGGGGCATTAGCTCAGAATCAGGAGCACCAACTACAACCTCCAGCCCAGCAACACTGAGACCATTTGTAGCAGTTAAGCTGACTCAGCATAGGCAAGGGATTGAACAAGGGACCTAGTCTGTATGGCTTGGTATACGTTGGGTAATATATAGGCCACCACAGGAAGCGCAAATGTGTTTTGTTTAAAACAGTGCAAATCAATATCATAAATATTGGATATGCCTTCTGTGCAGTAAAGTTGTTTAAAAGCTGCCATTGCCCTTAAAATGAACCACAACCTTTGGCTGTGATCAATAAGACAGACACTTTTGTAAAGAGATATATACATTTTGCCTCAATATTTATCTACACTGCAGTGCAATACATCTTGAAATATTTTATATTATTGGTTTGCATATCTACAGAACACAATGTTAACACTTAAAATTCATTGATACGTAAAGTAATAAAATATATTAAACATATAAACTGGTCAACAAGCAGGGAATGTTGGATGAAGGACATGGCTGAAACTGTGTTTTGCACATTAATCTGGATTTGACCAGTCTGGATAGCATGTTGGCCTTCATAGCGAGAGGAATTGAGTAGGGAGGTCTTACTGCAGTTGTACATAGCCTTGGTGCGGTCACACCTTGAATATTGTGTATAGTTTTGGTCTCCTAATCTGAGGAAGGACATTCTTGCTATTGAGGGAGTGTAGCGAAGGTTCACCAGACTGATTCCCGGGATGGCAGGACTGACATATGAAGAAAGACTGGATCGCATAGGCTTATATTCAATTTAGAAGAATGAGAGGGGATCTCATAGAAACATATAATATTCTGACAGGTTTAGACAGGTTAGATGCAGAAAGAATGTTCCCGATGTTGGGGAAGTCCAGGACCAGGGGTCACAGTCTAAGGATGAGGTGTAAGCCATTTAAGACCGAGATGAGGAGAAACTTCTTCACTCAGAGAATGGTGAACCTGTGGAATTCTCTACCACAGAAAGCTGTTGAGGCCAGTTCGTTAGATATATTCAAAACGGAGTTAGATGTGGCCCTTACAGCTAAAGGGATCAAGGGGTATGGAAAGAAAGCAGGAATGGGGTACTGAAGTTGCATGATCAGCCTATTTTTCTGCACCTATTTTCTATGTTTCTATGACCTGGAGGACTTTATTAAAAAATCTTTAACTGTCTCCAGCCAATGTTCCAGATGTGAAAAAGGTTACTGACATTTGGACCATGGAATGATGCAGCTCAGAAAGAGGCCACTTGCCCCATTAAGTGTTCTTCTCCATAACGGCCATCTGGTCTAATATCCTGTTCATTCCCTGAACCCTTTAATATCACTCTTTTCTGAAGCAATCTACTTCCTTTTTTCAAAGCTGCTTTAACAATTGTTTGTGGCAGAGAATTCCATGTTCTGACCATCCTCCGTGTGAAGAAGTTCTTTCTAACCTCCTCCTTAACTCTAATTGTGGTCATCTTAAATTTCTGCCTCTTGATTACCATCTCGCTGACCAGTGGAAATAATCTATCAATCAGTTTATTTTAACTGATCATAATTTGGAAGATCTGAATCAGATCAGCCCTTCACATACTCAGCTCGAGCGATAAAAGCCCTCGGTTCTCAAGTCTCTCTGTGGGACGGGTAACCCTTAATCCCTGGTAACATTCTAGTGAATCTGTGCTTCACCCTTTTTATTGCACAGGAATGGAAAGACACAGTGCAGAGTCACAAGGAACTTAATCCTTAAAGAGAATAGAATATGCCTTTTAGTACAGACAAGAAGAGACAGGTAGGGATCACAGGAGGCTATTGTGTGTATCAAAAAAATAAAAGGAACAGTAAAGGGCAAGATGACGAGGGAGTAGTCTATTGTAGACTGCCAAGTTGTCATCTTTCTCTCTTTACCGAAGTTAGAATTCAAACCTTCAATCAGTCACCTCCTTTACCTTGCCCTCACCCCAGTGATTTAACCAACAAAATATTCCAGCTTTTGTCAAAAGTCCCCTGTGGGTTTGACAAGCCTGGTTACGTTTGGAAATGACTAGCAATCTATATGACACAATTTCAACAAGAAATGTCTGCACGTTCATTTTATCCAAAACTTCAATAACGTTCAAGGTGCTAAAAATTAATGGTGGGGTTAAACTAGTCAATGCCTATTTGGATCCTTCATCCTCCATATTGAAGTGTGAGTTAGTGAAAACATGCAGGGACAGGAATACTATTTTATAAGCAAATGATAGTGTTCTTCTTCCTGCAAAATCTGTTTGAATACAGGGTATTTTGCAACATAGTGTGACACCCTATTTAGAACTGACTACTTAACAAGAGAATGACGAAATGTAAGGTGTGTTATGGCAGCATCATACCAATTCAGTATCAGCTGTTAGTGATGGGTTGTGTTATGAATATGATCTGAGCTCTGGCAATCTGCTGGTATAGCAGGCTGAGCCCAGCATGGGTTCTCACTGGTGATTCTCAATCAGTTACTGATCTAAGCTTCACTGCTTTGGGGTGAGGTGGCAAGTGATTATCTACAGGAAAGCAGACAGAGGGAAAAATCCACCACCCTCCTCCCACACTGCTCTGATTCACCAGTTTCGCTGTGCTATGGGTGGGGGGCCGGGGCCAGGAGGCAGGTCACCTGTAAACTCTTGGCTGAAAATCGTGCAAAATAGAAGTCTTGTGCAAACCTTATAACTCAACCAGCCCTCCCTAACGGCCTGATTTTAAATTAAGGTTTGGAATCTAACGCTTGCTTCCAAATCAACAAGTCTAAGCTTTTTTTATTGCTGATTTAACTGTCCATTAAAACTGGAGCAGGATTCTAACAACAAACTTTCCTGTGGCTGTAATCCTCTGGCATCACGCCACAAGACTGGAATCCAGGAGCCTTAATTAAATGATGCACAGCTTGCCGACGACAAGTGAAAGAGGAAGAACCTCACTAAACAGTAACACAAATATATAGAAACAACTATCTTTCTCTCTGCCACCCCCACCCCCTCCCCCCATCAGTTCCCAGTACTGATTAAATACATTTCCTGACAGGATGTCAACTATAATCTGCTGGATGAGGCATTCAGGAGCCTAATGCAATTATGGGTGAGAGGTTGGTCTTGGGAAGTAGTGTAAAATGGCCAGTAGCGAACTGGCCGCCTGTTGTATATCGCACCCGATATTCAGCTCCATTGTCTTCAATAGAAGTAAATATTGAACGGGGAATATAACGGGGCTCGCTGCAATCCCTCCCCATTAGCATGACTGCCCAAGGTCAATATCTGCCTCCATGAAGTTTATTTTGGTTACATTTGTTACATAGTCTGCATCCCAGAGTACTTAAGGAAGTGGTCCTAGAAATGGATGCATTGGTGATAATTTTCCAACAGTCTATCGACTCTGGATCAGTTCCTATGGATTGGAGGATAGCTAATGTAACACCACTTTTTAAGAAAGGAGGGAGAGAGAAAATGGGAAATTATAGACCGGTTAGCCTGACATCAGTAGTGGGGAAAATGTTGGAATGAATTATTAAAGATGAAATAGCAGCACATTTGGAAAGCAGTGACAGGATCAGTCCAAGTCAGCATGGATTTATGAAAGGAAAATCATGCTTGACAAATCTAGAATTTTTTGAGGCTGTAACTGGTAGAGTAGACAAGGGAGAAACAGTGGATGTGGTGTATTTGGACTTTCAAAAGGCTTTTGACAAGGTCCCACACAAGAGATTGGTGTGCAAAATGAAAGCACATGGTATTGGGGGTAATGTACTGACGTGGATAGAGAACTAGTTGGCAGACAGGAAACAGAGAGTCGGGATAAACGGGTCCTTTTCAGAATGGCAGGCAGTGACTAGTGGGATGCCGCAGGGCTCAGTGCTGGGACCCCAGTTATTTACAATGTACACTCAATTCCTTCATCTAAATCATTAATGTAATATCTCCAAGTTTGCAGATGACACTAAGCTGGGCGGCGGTGAGCTGCGAGGAGGATGCCAAGAGGCTGCAGGTTGGACAGGTTAGGTGAGCGGGCAAAGGCATGGCAGATGCAGTATAATGTGGATAAATGTGAGGTTATCCACTTTGATGGCAAAAACACGAAGGCAGAATATTATCTGAATGGCGGCAGATTAGGAAAAGTGGAGGTGCAACGAGACCTGGGTGTCATGGTGCATCAGTCATTGAAAGTTGGCATGCAGGTACAGCAGGCGATGAAGAAGGCAAATGATATGTTGGCTTTCATAGCTAGGGGATTTGAGTATAGGAGCAGGGAGGTCTTACTGCAGTTGTACAGGGCCTTAGTGAGGCCTCACCTGGAATATTGTGTTCAGTTTTGGTCTCCTAATCTGAGGAAGGATGTTCTTGCTATTGAGGGAGTGCAGCGAAGGTTCACCAGACTAATTCCCGGGATAGCAGGATAGACATACGAGGAGAGACTGGATCGACTGGGCCTGTATTCACTGGAGTTTAGAAGGATGAGAAGAGATCTCATAGAAACATATAAAATTCTGACGGGATTGGACAGGTTAGATGCAGAAAGAATGTTCCTGATGTTGGGGGAAGTCCAGAACCAGGGGACATAGTCTAAGGATAAGGGGTAAGCCATTTAGGACTGAGATGAGGAGAAACTTCTTCACTCAGAGTGTTGTTAATGTGTGGAATTCTCTACCGCAGAGAGTTGTTGATGCCAGTTCATTGGCTATATTCAAGAGGGAGTTAGATATGGCCCTTCTGGCTAAAGGGATCAAGGGGTATGGGGAGAAAGCAGGAAAGGGGTTCTGAGGTGAATGATCAGCCATGATCTTATTGAATGGTGGTGCAGGCTCGAAGGGCCGAATGGCCTACTTCTGCACCCAGTTTCTATGTCTCTATGTAAAACAGCGTGCAACACAGGAAGACCAGCATAATAAACATAGACGAAAAATATTTCAAGAAAAACAGTTCACACACTTAACAAAAACATATACGGAGGTGCATAACGTTAGAGTTGTCTGATGACATATTGTATCTCGCTCATCACAGGAGGCCCCTCTGCCTGCACAGAAGGTAGTTGTAATGAATCCTCGGCAGCTCTGTGCTAGTAACTAAAGTTTATCTGACCTAATCCAAGAGTTCCTGTCTAGTCCAGGCCACAAAATAAATGAAAAGAAAGAAGAAACTGCAAATGGCGGTGAACGGTGCACTCGTTTTAACATTTGCTGCTTCGGAATGTGAGAGACTGGTATCCGTGCACCTGCCCCCCACATGAACATTGCTAGAAGAGTCTTCCTTACCCTGAGTGACAAATTAGACAGATGTAAAAGCACCTAATGTTTTACAGTAACAATCCAACCCAGCCCACCTGCTCTAAAATGTTGTGCAAGTTTAGACACAGGCTCATGACCTTGTGTGAAAGGTCACAGACCTGAAACGTTAACTCTGTTTCTCTCGCCACAGAAGCTACTACCCTATTTCCAGCAGTTTCTGCTTTGATATCACATGACTTTAAATTGTATACCAAGTTAACAGGAACAGGCCATTCAGCCCCTCAGTCCTGGTCCGATATTCCATTTGATCATGGTTGATCTTTACCTCAACTCCACTTACCCCCTTTGATCCATACTCCTTGATACTCTTACCCAACAAAATCTATCGATCTCAATACTGAATGTGCCAATTGACCGAGCATTCACAGCCTTTTGGGGAACTGAGTTCCAGATTTCCGCTGCCCCTTTGTGTGAAAAGGTGCTGCCTGATTTTACTCCTGAACGGTCCAGCTCTAATTTTAAGATTATGCCCCCCACCCACCAGAGGAAATAGTTTCTCTGTATCTAACCTATCGAATTCCTTTAAACACTGCGATTAGATCAGTAGTTCTGAAACAGGAGGTCCGCGAGTACAGAGCAGGGCCGGCCTTACCGGAAGGGGTGGGGAGTGTTCAAGAGTAAGCGAATGAGTGACGGCCGGAGGCAGGCTTGGTGCGAGCCAGGAGGCGGGAGCAGAGTGTGGCCACCACATGTGCCCCTTAAAGTGGGCTGGTTGTCTCACCTAGGAGGGAAGCGGGCATGGAGGAGGGTTGAGAGCGGCACGAGATTGCCAAGTAGACCTGCAGTTACCAAGCCTGGTGGTGGGTGCCAAAAGGTTGATCGATGATAGTGTGGTACACCTATCTCACTGATACCTGTTTTCTTAAAAGCATTATTACAGCACTCATTACATGCAGCACTTTCATATTATGAGTAATATAATTTAAATGGGGAGATCTGTGATTACTAATCCATTTGAAAAAGGGGTCCTTCAACCAAAAATGTTTGAGAACCACTGGATTAGACCACCGTTCAACCTTCTAAACTCCTGGGAATACAAGCCAAGTTTATGCAACCTGTCCTCATAATTTAACCCTTTAGGCTCCGGTATCATTCTGGTGAATCTGCACTGAAATTATTATCTCTCAACACTCCTGTGAAGCGCCTTATTATGTTTTACTATGTTAAAGGCGTGATATATATTATATATATATATATTATATATATATATATATACACACTTGTTGTTGTTGTCCTGCACCTTGGACCCACCAGCAGGCCAGCTTCAGCAACATGGCCGGAATCTTCCCCTTACCCAACCCCTGGCAAAAACGCTATAAATCTACACAATCATGCATTTAAGGGAGGGTAGAGAGGAGGTTTATGAAGATGTTGCCTGGACTGGAGAATTTTAGCTATGAGTAAAGATTGGATAGGCTGTGGTTGTTTGCTTTGGATCAGAGGAGGCTGAGGGGATTGAGGTGTATAAATTTATAAGCGGGCCTAGATAGAGTGGATGGGAAGGATCTATTTCCCTAAGCAGCGAGGTCAATAACCAGGAGGCATATATTTAAAGTAATTGGTAGAAGAATTAGAAGGGAGATGAGGGAAAAAAATGTCACCCAGAGGGTGGTGGGGGTCTGGAACTCACTGACTGAAAGAGTGTAGAGGTAGGAACCCTCTTGCATTTTTAAAAGTACTTGGATGTGCACTTGAAGTACCATAACCTCCAAGGCTACATACCAAGAGCTGGAAAATGGGATTGGGCTGGATAGCTCTTTTTCGGCCAGCACAGACACAATGAACCAAATGGCCTCCTTCTGTGCTGTAAATTTCTATGATAAGGGAAAGCTAGATAAACACATGAGAGAGAACAGAATAGAGGGATGTGTTCGTGGGGTTGGATGAAGAAGGGTGGGAGGAGGCTTGTGTGGAGCATAAACACTGGCACGGACGTGTTGGGCTGAATGGCCTATTTCTGTGCTGTAATTGCTGTGTAAGACGATGGAATCTAAATATCAGTTGAACGTGAGAATAGTCTAATACTATAGACACTGGCCATTCCTGAGGTAGGAATGAATCAAAGAGAAATTGTGTTTACCCATCGGACTTGCACTGTTCTTGGTCCATGTGCTTCAGGCATCACCCTTCAAAGAGTCAATAGTAATAATAAAAAAACAGAAAGGTAGTTATTTCACGCTAGTTTCTTCAGACCTGGTATTTCAAATTTTACCTTGATAGTCCACAGATTTCCCTTAGAAACTGCTCTTAGCCCCAGGTTGTCCTATTTACAGCGATTAGGCTCTGTGGCCTTGAGACGTAGAGGCCGATCTAACTAGGTGTACAACAGGCAGAATGCATCTGCCGCACACCCCTTGTAACCACCGTGAGGCCCAAGCCTCATACGCATGCAGCCAGGAGGCTGCACATGGCGCACCGGCACGCCGAGGCAGCTTGCCGATTGGGGGTTGGGATTGGAAAATCGGCATTCCTGTTCCTCCTGGCCCCACAAAAAAAATAAAAGTTAAACATTTTCTTCGGGCCGTTTTTTTGAGCGGGCTCCTGCGGTCACTTTAAGGACGGCTGGTTAGGTTGCTTAACGCCAGTAAGAATGGGCAGAGCATTGGCAGTGCACACTCCCCCCATTTGAACCTCAACATTGCCATTGGGGTCGTGTGTTACATTATAAAATCCCGATTTGCATATTACGTGGCCTCCCACTGAAATAGGTGGGGATTCTGGCCGTCCTTCTCAGGACCCTACCCAAGATGGTGGAGCCTGGACTGCCAGCACCAATGAGGTTCGAGGTAACCCTAGCCATTTTAATAGCCGCTACCACCCAATGTACACTGGGTGGAGGGATTTAAATTCATCCTCACAGAAAGCATTTTCACCTTAACTGTTTAGTGGGTAAACTGGAGGAGCGAGTGATCTGTCCAATACGAACCTGCCTGAAATCCATGGGTAATGAAAGTCGGGCGGGTTCTGTAACGGGCAACTGATTTGCTCCATCAGTTGAAGGTGAGCATCACCCTTATAAGCCCTTGGCCCAACTATCTACATATCTGTTAATCAGCAACCAAGTTAAACACAGCTGCACCATAACAGCAGAATAATACATTGTGCGTTACATGATATAACGCTGCTATAATTATGAAACTGCAGATCCTGTGAGCAAGCCACAAGATCTGACTATGGTATTATATAGCTATCATTATCTGTTTTATATATTGTGCAAAGTTATACATACTTTTCTCCTGTGCAGGATGTCACAATGACTTTTCAATGGCATTACTTTCCTGAGGATACGTTTCTATTTGATTTTTACCTCAAACCCAATCAGTCATATTTGTTGCTGTGCTGGTTCTGGGTCAGGTACAGATACAGTAGTGACATCTGCTTCTATTTATCCATACCGCCTAGAAACGGAGGCTTTGGGAACCCTCACTGCAACCTGGATGTTTCCCGTGGCTGGAGAGTCTAGAACCAGGGGTCACAGTCTCTGGCTAAGGGGAAGGCCATTTAGTACTGAGATGAGGAGGAATTTCTTCACTCAGAGGGCTGTGAATCTTTGGAATTCTCTACCCCAAAGGGCTGTGGATGCTGAATCATTGAGTATATTCGAGGCTGCAATAGATAGATTTTTGGATCCTAGGGGGATCAAGAGATATGGAGTTCGGGCGGGATCATGGAGCTGAGGTGGAAGATCAGCCATGATCTTATTGAATGACAGAGCAGGCTCGAGGGGCCATATGGCCTACTCCTGCTCCTATTTCTTATGTTCTAATGTAAAATGGTAGCCAAGACATAGTGGGAGTAAACCTTCATATCTCACACAGTGGAAATGGCAATGGTAGAAAGCTGCAATACATTGATCAATTACGACAAATATATTCCAGCTAATCACACTGGGACAGGGCACAGTTGATAGTGCACACAAGATTGGGCTAAAAGCAACTGGACTGTAGCAGCACGTGCAAAAGTTAATTTATCCCCCATGCTACTCACTGTCCTGGTTCTGAATTTCCAGGACATTGGCAGGGACTGGGGCAGAATTAATGGAGCAGAGCAATTTACCCAGAATGGATCTCAAGATTAAACACGCTATGCTCCTCCCACTGAGTTTGCAATGCAGGAGATTCACGTCAGACTGACGCAATAACTTTATACACATGTCCTCTACAGTGATGTAGAGACTGTGCAGGCACCAGCTGGTTCACTAAGTTCCGGATCACCTCTCACATGACTGGGACCAGCTCTTGCGATAATTCTGGGGAGGGGGTAAAGGGGAGGGAACAAATCATACTGGTTCACCACCTAGGGCATTGCCGGCTTTGTACAACCCTACTTTCTCAATACTCCAAGCGTAACTCTCATCTCCATTCCAGCACAATTCACAGGCCAAAACTACAGTGGCGTTAGACCAGACTAGGGTTAATATAATTGTTCCTCAAAATCCCCTGGGGGAAACTGAGTCATACTAACCTTTTACCTTTGACACCCGGGTTCAAATCCTTTCCAATTGTGCTATATCTGACCTTGAATGTTTAATGCTGACACTAGGGGGTCCTGAAATAGAACATATTCCATTCCCTGGCACGAACATCCTTCATCCTGACCAGTGCCAGATTCAATAAATGTAAAATAAAGTCCTTGGGAACCAAATAATTAAGAAAAATAAAAAGCAAGGGTCAAAAATGTAAAATGCCAGATCCTGGCATGCCAGAATAGGAGTCCTGCTTTTGATGCCACTAGATTCTCCCTCGTCTCACTCATACATAACAATTAGAGTAAATATAATTTTTTAAATGATCTGTGTGATGGATGGAGGACCAAAATCACAGAGTAAGTGTCCCACTAGAAGACATATTTAAAAACTGCACTTAGCAACATAAATACATACGCCAGCAATTTTATCTGATGCAGAGAGGATGTTTCCCCTGGCTGGGGAGACTAGAACTAGAGGGCATAATCTTAGAATAAGGGGCCGCCCATTTAAAACTGAGATGAGGAGAAATTTCTTCTCTCAGAGGGTTGTGGATCTGTGGAATTCGCTGCCTCAGAGAGCTGTGGAATCTGGGTCATTGAATAAATTTAAGACAGAAATAGACAGTTTCTTAAACGTAAAGGGAATGAGGGGTTATGGAGAGCGGGCAGGGAAGTGGACCTGAGTCCATGATCAGATCAGCCATAATCGTATTAAGTGGTGGAGCAGGCTCGAGGGGCCGTATGGCCTACACCTGCTCCTATTTCTTATGTTCTTATAATCCAGCATAACTTCAGCAGAAACCCTGGAGAAATGGCTGAAAACGTTTGTTGCTAGCAGAATCTCCCCAGAGTTTCCAGCGATCCTCCACCAAAGTTATGAGATCGGGGAACCCTCACGGAAATTCTACCCCATGTATCTAATGCCTGCAGCATTATCATATTTTATGAAAGACCAGTGGGGTGATGGGGGTGAAGTGGGGTAGACACTCGGTTCATTCAGGCCCTGGTCCCAGGAAGACGTTACTGCAGGTGAGCACAGTGGGAAATAACTTCACTGCAGTTGAGGATGAGCAGTGAATATCTCCAAGATAATCGGTTCGTACTGGAGCCACCTTTCCAGTATCAAGAAACACTGAACTGTCATGAACTGTGTACAGATCCCTACAAGGGACAGTGTGCGTCTTGTAGCACCAACACTTCATCATAAATGTCCCCCTGTAAGAATCCCTACGGGGTTTTGTGTCGACTCTGGCTTTGTTAATTCACTTCCAGCATCTGTCAAATAACGAAGCACAGCTCGGGTCAACAATTAAATGTGGGTAACATCCTTCCTCCGGTGGCTATTTTGATGCAAATTGCTGTATCCATATTTCCTTTCCATCGAGATGTGTTCCATTCCCACCACATAATCGTCAGGACGGGAGCACTTATTCAGCTCCACGACTCGCGGAACCACAGTTGACCAACGGTCTGCGTGAGTAGAAACGGGAGCGTTTATTAATTGAGGAGCTCAGGCAACAATCTGACTGCCCCCACCATTCTGCAAACTTTCACCAATCTTACAGACAAGACAAGATAGAATGTTTTATACTTAAGAAACAAAAGCAACACAAGTCCAAACTTTAAATGCTTTTAATGCATCGTAAAAAGCATCAAGGATTCCGGGAGGTATCGTTTTTCATCAAATTCCCATCGGAAATGTGTTTGTAAATAAATTACAGCCCAGAATAGTGAGTGAAGTGTCACCAGATCAGAGCCTTTTCCTCCAGCTCTACAGGTCTTGGCCTAGATTTCTGGCACATCTCCGACAGGGCAGGATGAGGATGTGGCACTGACCCAGGTCAATATTCCAGAGTCGGGGTCATTTTCAATGTTTCGGGTGGAGATTGACAGGCTTTTAGCTGGCCAAAGAACTTTTAAACTTTAAATATATGTGTCATAGCCTGTTCAATCCTTGTGAAGTACCTTGCGACGTTTTACTGCGATAAAGAAGCTATATAAATGCAAGTTGTTGTTGTTGTCCACAGGCTTAGAATCATAGAGTGGTTACAGCACAGGACGATTTCGGCCCGTCAAGCCCATGCCAGCTCTCTGCAAGAGCCCTTCAGCCAGTCCCACTCCCCTGCCCTTTCCCTGTAGCCCTACAATTGTTTCCCTTCAGTTACTTATCCAATTCCCTTTTGAAAGCCACCATTGAATCTATCTCTACCACCCTTTCAGGCAGTGCATTCCAGATCCTAACCACTCGCTGCATTAAAAACATTTTCCCTCATGTCGTCTTTCGTCCTTCTGCCAATCACTTTAAATCTGTGTTCTCTGGTTCTCGACCTGTCCACCAATGGGAACAGTTTCTCTCAATCTAGGCCCCTCATTATTTGGAAAAACCTCTATCAAATCTCCTCTCAATCTTCTCTGCTCCAAGGAGAACAACCCCAGCTTCTCCAGTCTATCCACGTAACTGAAGTCCCTCATCCCTGGAACCATTCTTGTAAATCTTTTCTGCCCCCTCTGTAAGGCCTTCACATCCTTCCTAAAGTGCGGTGCCCAGAATTGGACACAAAACTCCAGTCGAGGCTGAACCAGTGCTTTATAAAGGTTCATCATAACTTCCTATCTGTCGACTTAAAATGTAAATTGTCCCTTAGCGATACTGGGCACCACAACCTTGAGCAGAAAATCTAGGCCTTTGTTTTCATGCCCAATTGAGTTGTGAGCAGAGCTTTATTCAATGGTAAATTTGAATTTTTGTAGGTTTTCTTATAAACTTATTTCTTTATTCTTTTGGGAGCCCTGGGGAAATTATGTCTTGGACATAAACTCGTTCTCCAGGTTGGCAGGTCCGAGCAGGGTGTGATCAAAACCTGTACAAAACGGACACTCCCAAAAAACGGACATGTATTGAGAGACCCAAAAAACTTGCGTGGTAAAATATATAAGAGGCATTCTATAATCACGGACATTCGCCAATTACGAACTACGGACAGCCTTCAACCCAACAAGCCCTTTTACAGCTTAAAACATGGGACACCGCCTGTTGCAATTCCGCTGTGTCTGGAACTTGCACTGAACCGGAAGCACTGGCGCTTGGCCCGTGCAGCTGGCCTCCTTTCTTCCCCCAAATTCCCATGAGGTCAGTGTCTGCCGATCATCGCGAGGCTGCAGCGGGATTTGTGAAAGAAATGGCTGTTGTGGAACGGGGAGCTCATTATCCAGCAGGCTTGGCGGCAGAGAACCCGCCCCATCTCTGGGATTGAAAGCTCGCATGGCTCTGTTCTGGAGATAGAGCGGTTTCTCTACCGCTATGGATGCTGGGTAAATAACTCCCCATTCTACTAAAGATTTTTTACAGTACATACAGCAACCATTTTGAAAAATAAGAACACCTGCAAAGAAAGGACAGCTGACGCCAGTCCCCAAGGTGTCCGTGATTTACACGTTTCACAGTTTGAGCAAAATCTACGGCTTTTTTGTAAGCGTCAACATAATTGCAGCTCACCTCGGCGTAGCCGGCCCATGGTTTGGGTAAAACCGGCGTCATATTGGTAGGTGTCGTTCCTTCCCGGATCTTCGTTAATAATTCCAACATTTTGGTTCCAATGAGACCAGTTCACCTCATCCACCCTGAAATATAGGCAGAAAGACCAGTGTCATGGTTACTGCGAAAGCACACACGATCATCACAACAAAACTACCCCTTATTTGAAGCCTGCTTGTTACGTACAGGCCTTACTCAATAGGTCGGGGTCGGGGTCACTGCAGACCCTGGGCTGAGTGGCTGACCAACGCCACAATGTGGATAAACCCAAGCACACAGAGGTTACAAAGAGATGCTTCGAGCCGAGCCAAAATCGTCTCTTTGCAGAAAGAACCTGCGAGTCATGACCAATGTTCCCTCCAAAATCTCATTGTTGTGCGCGGCCAGTTTTTATAATGCGCGGTACCTTTATATTATTTTTTGGCGCGTCCGCACTGGGCACGCACGGTATTTGAGAGCTTGTGAGTGGCCTGCGCGGTACCTTCAAGATTGCTGTGTGCCCGGGCACGCAGAGGCAGCTTAGAGGTAACATTGATAATAACTGCGGTTCATATATTTGTAATGTATTTGCTTCATGGTTCTTTGCTTAAGAATTCATAGCAACACATTGCTATTAAGAACTAGTTGGTTTATTAACAAAGATTTAACAATCACACTACACATTACCAGTTCATCCACCAGGCTCACAACCACCTGCCTCATTGTGGATCCCCCAAACCCAATTGACTGGGGTTTTATTGAGTCTTGTGAACATCATGTGACTGGCTAAGCCACTCTCAGTTCAACAGCTCTACAACTATTTTAGATAGAACTTTAAGCCAAGTATCCCCTTTTGGTAAGAGCACTAGAACCCACAAATTTCCAAGTCAGCTGGGAACCTTGCCAAATCAAATTAAAATTCTGTTGCCAGGGGTGATGATGCACTCCAGTCCCTCCGGTATCCACCTCTCACGGAAGGCCACACGCTCCACAAACCTGTGAGCATACTCACAAGTGTATACAGTACAATATTGAAGAAAAATCACTTCAAAAGTAGCAGTTTTAGGCTGGAATGTTGCACCAGTAAAAAAAATATAAATAGTGTCTAAGTTTACACTATTCCCAATAGTCCAGGTCAAGTGCACCAGTTCTTTATAGGATGCTGAAGTCAGGCACATTATTCATCCCAACTACTCAGAATTGATCTGAGCCGCTGCTTCTTCATCCCAAACCCCCAAGTCCAGTTCCATTCATAGTTCCCAGTCCCCTTTGGATCAAGGTTTAATTGAAACACTGTTAACTATTCTCAACTGCAGGCGATTCCCTGTGTTTACATCAGGGAGTAGGGAAAAGATAGGTTAATATTTCAGGGGGAAACCCTTCATCAGTTCTGACAATATTTTAACTTGTCCTTCAGTTGCTAACCAACTTGCTGTGTCTTCTGATATTTATTTCATTGACAAGATGGCCTGTTTGGATATCTTGGGTCCTTTCTGGGATGTTGAACTGAAATGCCAGTGGATGGTTGGAAGTGTGCCCAGTCCCAACACTGCCAAGTGGTAACATTTTTCACCACCCCTTGGGTTTCAAATTTATAGGAGATTGGCACAAGCATTTTGATAAATCAGCCACAACAAATCCAGTTCATGTATAAGTGGTCAACACAAGAAAGCGGTAAAAATGAAAAAAGTCTTATCGCTTTCATACCTAAAGCACCATCTCCGGTCAGGAGTGCCATCAGAATTGATTCCCACGGTAACCATCTCTCCTGAACGGAATGCTTTCCTCAGAAACACTGGGAACGATCTCTCGATGTCCAGGATTGTTGTCGCCCACTGGCAAGAACGAAAAATCATGGACATTATTTTAACAATCATTTTTACACATTTTGTATCAAGGGTATCCAACATCTTACAACAGGAGACTGGACCCATGTATGGACAGTTGAGTGGCCACATACAGTTACACTGCTTCTCCACCTCCTTCACCTCTATTTCTCTCTCCTCCACTTCCATCTCATTCATCTCCTTCACTTTACTGCTCTCTCCTTCTTTTCCTCCCCTTTACTTATGTCTGTCTCACTCCTCATCCACGTCTGTCTCCTTCTCTCCCTCCTCCCTCACATCATTTTTATCTCTCTCCCTCTCCTTTAATTCCAACTCTCTCTCTCTCTTCCTTCTTTAATTCTTTATGCTTTTTGCTTCCCATTCTTACTCTCTTTTCTGTTTCTCTCTCTAAAGATGTGTGTGTGGTAGGTGGGGGGGGGGGGGGGGGAAGTGATAGGCAGCAGGGTCAGGACTCAGACAGCAAGTGTGCAAGAGGGCAGCAGCATCGATGGTCACTGTGTCTGGGACCTGGTGAGAAAGAGAGCACTTGCATTTATTCAGCGTCTTTCATGACCTCAGGATGTCCCAAAACGTCATCACTGTTGCAATACTGGAGTTAGGATGCTCTTGTCCCTCATGTATGTTTGGAGCGCAATGGTCTGAGAGTCTCCTGGCTGCTGGGGCAGGAGAGGGGAGGGGGTTGGAGAAGGATTTAGTCTGTTGTGCTGAGTACACTGGGGGACCGGCATGGTCAGACTCAGCAGCCCAGTGTTAGCCTTTTGGTGCTTTATCATTTACAAACTCTCTCTCTCCTGCTGGCTTACCCTGCTGTCAGATTCACTGGCTCCACCTTCCTGATGCAGAACGTAAGTGGGTCGAGGGAGAGAGGCTACAAGGAGACCAACATGGCCCTGCTCTCCCGAAAGCAGCAGGTCGGGGCCTGGTGACGACTCTTCCTGCCGCTCCAGCCCAGAGACTCAGGTGAGGGCTATTCATGAAAATCCCTTAACTCTGGCAAAACCCACAGGCAGAAACATCTCATTCTGATGGTGGAGGAATAAAACAATCGGGACGCCTCTCTCCTGTGCACGTTCTAATACTGTTTAATTGTGCATCTGCTGTTCTGCTGAGTACAGATTGATTATTTCACACAAAAA
This sequence comes from Pristiophorus japonicus, assembly GCF_044704955.1. Lineage (NCBI taxonomy): Eukaryota > Metazoa > Chordata > Chondrichthyes > Pristiophoridae > Pristiophorus > Pristiophorus japonicus. Next base: position 223,743,560 of record NC_091984.1, on the reverse strand, counting down.
AAAAACTGTTGTCAAGGATTTAATGACTATCTCAAGATTTGCACCGTGAGTGTTCCTGAACCTAAAATTGCCGCCTGCTCTCCTGATAAACACAGCCTGCCACTTAATCATATGGCGGCCGGGCTGACTGGTGCTTCGAAATTTTGTAACAAATATTTGTAGTCGGTGTATATAAAAATTAAAAACAACAGACAGTGCTGCCAATTCGGAATGGAGCAGACTGCCATCCAACTCGCACTGCCAGCAGTGTTGCTCTGCTCTCCAGTCGGGACCCGTCTCACTGATCCATCACCCTGCTGGTTCCCGACCAGAGAAGGTGCTGGGAGCAGGAGGTGCTTCCCACTGAAAGAGCCAAGAATGCTGCCTGTCTGATTCTTTAACCCCCCACCACCACAGCCCATGGGAGGATCAGCTGTTTCTGCTGGGGCGTGCTTTGTTCCCTCAGGAGCTTAAATATCTTAATCGTTTTGAGAAATAGTTTGAAGCGGCCATCACAGATTTCAAGAGAGGCAAACGTGCTCAACAAACCTCAGAATTCTTTGAGGAGATAGCAGGCATGGTAAATGGAAGAAATGCAGTGGATGCAGTGTACATGGACTTTCCAGTAATTGAGGGGTCTAGAACGAGGGGCCATTGATACAAGGTTGAATGCAAGAGATTTCGAACAGAGAACAGGAGAAACTTCTGCCCACAGAGAGTTGAGAGGTTGAGGAATTCACTTCCAGGCTCAGTGGTTGAGGCAGAAACGATGCCAACACTCGAGGTCAGATTGGATAGGTGGATGAGGAAATGGGATCAAGGGATATGGGAATAGGTTGGGTGGGTAAATGTGATTAGGGCTATTTGCTCAAGTGGAGGGTAAATGCTGACAGAGATTGATTGGCCTGTTGTAAATTCTATGTATGATCATGGAAGATTCAAGTCCAGGGATTCAAACATACCCAGTTCTCGGAACCAGGGCAACCTGTTCGCCTCTCACCTGTAGTCTCCAGATTTGCTTGCTCTTCTTAGAGACTTGCCCCACAGTTTCACCCATCAAAGCAATTAACATGTTCAGCAGCAGCACGAAGGTCAGGATAATGTAGGAGACCAGGAGGATGACGAAGACAATGGGGTACTTGGCACTGTTGATAACATCTAGGTCTCCCATGCCGATGGTGAGTCGGAAGAGTTCCAGCAGGAACTTGCTGAACGATAAGTTGTCTCTACAGATGGGATACGTTGAGCTCGTGCAGTTTGGCGAATCGGATGTTATATCACAAGTTTGAAGCGTAATATCGTCACTGGGACAAGTCATCAACAGTGAGACCAGGGCTGGAACAGAATTTAGAGATGTTACACCATTACAATTTATAAAATTTGCTCCGAAATAGCAGAGAAGTGCAAAACTAACCTGTGGTTCCATAAATCTGTTTTTAAAACATCTTTAAAAAAGAACTGTTTGAAGAAAGATCTGTATTTTTTTTCTCTCTTTTAACCTCTTCTATGATTCCTGTTGTAATGATGCACATTGAAACAGAAAGGCATGACAGACAACCTGCACCCTCATACCTGCCAGTAGTTTTCTATAACCAGATCCTGGGAAGGGTGCAAGGTAATCCCAGGGAGACTATCCTTACAGTTATCCTCCACTACCACAGTTCAGATTGGGAACTTACCATGTGAGGAACCTTGAGCCCAAAACCATGTCCTACCACACCCCTTAACATGATGCACCATTTCACACCCACCCCCTTCCACCCTCACCTCAACCCCAGCCCCCCACCAGCCCCCTCTCCCAGCACGATTTTCTTTTTAAATACTGTTACACCCTTGCCAATATGCACAGCTAGATGTAAGGCGTCTAAATTCAGTTTCTTACGCCGCCCGTTACCACCAGAGAGGGGTGGCCAATAGGCGGCTAAGTCCTCACCGTCGGCGACTTCCGGTTTCCTGGGCTGTCGGAAAATTTAGTTGGGCGGTGCGGGGGCGGTGACAAGACGTACCGCTGCGCGCTCGGCCACCACCCACGTGGTGACATCATCGAGAGTGCAACGCCCTCTTGCCAGCGCCGCTGGGGAATTAGGTGAGTACGGTGGCCTTACCGGCAGGCGTCCGTACAGCCGGGGAAATGTGGTGGGACATCGGGAGTCCCGGGGTGGTAGGGTCCAGGGATCAAGGTGTTTATGTTTATTTTTTTTAGCATTTAGGTATTAAATGGGACCAGTGGGGAAGTGTGGGAGGGAAAGTGTTGGAAACCTTTTCTTTTTCATTTTTTTAAAAACTCGCATGCCAGCAGCCGACCGTGGGGAAATCCGGTCGGTCTCCTGAGATGCCGCTCCATTGGTGCCCGACGATGAGTGCACAATGCCACTTTTAGCTGCTCTCTCATCTTTGGGTGGCAAAACTGAGAGTTTGCAGTTTGAGGCGGCACCTACCTACCGCCTGGCATTAAAATCAGCTTAACATTAATCAGTTTTAGTGTTACATACCTGCTGTGAATCCAATCATGAAGAGTACGTAAACTAGAAGGAACCGGAAAAGATCTTTAACCAGGATCTGAAAAATAAAAGGACAACTGGTCAGAAGATTGAAATGTCCAATGGAAACGAAAAGATTATTCAATTGCAATGAAATCACATGCTCCCGTGTGGGATAATCTGTGGATGTGAATGCAGTCTCTGGAGCTTGCTACACCTGTGGGCACAGCGACTGAATCTTAAAATGCTGAAACTAGCACGAGAGATTTGCCCGCGGAGCCATTTGTCAAAGCCGAGATTAGAATCTTCTGCATGAATCTCCTCCGTATGTGACTTTGATAAGCTTCGTTTTCATGGGAACAAGTTGATACAAGCCATTTTATCAGCTCACAATTACCAAATTTTCATCTTCAGCTCTTGCCAGGTGCCAAGGAGGCAATAATGCACCTGTCACCTGTGGATGCCTGATGTGAGGAAGGTGCTGAGGGCTACTCCATGCCCAATGCGCCAGCTAGGGTTGCCAACTCTGGATGGACTCGCTCCTGAAGGTGGCATCACATGACCTCCAACCGCCCCCCCCCCCCCTCCCGATTAAATTGTCCCTTTGAGTTTTCTCCTGGGTGTTGCTCGCAGTAGTGCCCTGAAGATTAATCTTTCATTCCTGGAGACTCCGGAGCAATCCTCGCGCGAGCGCCAGGCAGCACTGGGAGCTGGATTATTAAAGTGGCAGAGCCAATGTAAATTAGGGCCACTCCCCATAATGTGGCTGAAGCACCCGGGGAGCACTTCAAATCCTCAATATTCATCAACAACGGCGTTGAAGGAGATTTTAAAGCACAGGATTTAGTTATGCTGGGCCCTGATCTTGCACAAAGGCCTCCCACATTGATGTCCAGCTTTGTGCCTCAAAATGCCAGTTTGGCTCAGGCACCAGGTCCCACTTCCTCTCCTCCCTCTCCCCTCCCAAGAATTACTTCACAGATGGAGGTACCAGCAGCTGCTTATGGTCTGCTGGTGCCCGATGTCGCCTCCGTGTGCTGTCCGGACTGGAGAGCAGCGTCTGAATATGTTAATGAGTTACCTTGCATTATGGATGAAGTTGTGGATAGAGCATGAAAGCATCATCAGCCCAAAGTCTATGAATTGTACAAGGGAGCGGTAGCATAGTGGTTATGTTACTGGACCAGTCATTCCGAGGCCTGGACTAATGATCTCAGAGACATGAGCTTAAATCCCACCACGGCAGCTGGGATTTAAATTCAGTTAATTAAATAAATCTGGAATTAAAAAAGCTAGCTGATCATGAAATTACTGAATTCACTAAAGTCCTTTAAGGAAGGAAACCTGCCGTCCTTATCCAGTCTGGCCTAGACATGACTCCAGACCCACAGCAATGTGGTTGACTCTTAACTGCCCAATGAAATGGCCCAGCGAGCCAGTCCGTTATGGACAATAAATGCTGGCCTTGCCAGCGATGCCCACACCCTGTGAATGAATTTTAAAAATATTTTCTGCAGGCTATTATATTATCATTAGTGCAGGATGTGTTCTTAAGCAGTCATTTTATAATTGTTTTTCTAAATGGTCTCTTAATTAAATTGTCCATTCCTTTCATCAGAATAATCCGTGATCTCATGTTCAGCCACCTAGGTTAACCCCAGTCACAGATTTTTTCTGCTAGGATCCGCATAATGTAAATGAGGACTCGTGCTTCCTCCCTCCATCATATCACTATTAGAATAAGAATGATGTACAGAACGGTGGTCACATCAGATACGTATCCTTCCAATGCCACACAGTATAATGGCCTCCATTCTCTCCCCGCCTTCATCCACCCTCCCTTCCCAGTGAGGAATGGTTGAAGAATCTTTTATACTGTGTGGCATTGGAAGGATTTTAGTCCTTTAAGAAGGTAAGGAGATGAGCAAGAATATAGATTTCCGGTTTCAGGAATCTAAGTTATGGGGAACAGTTGAGAAACGTAGGAACAGGAGGAGGCCATTCCTCCCCTCGAACCCGTTCCACCATTTAATTAGATCATGGCTGATCTGTATCTTATCTCCATTTACCCACCTTGGTTCCATATTCCTTAATACCCTTATCTAACAAAAATCTATCAATCTCAGATTTTTCATTTTCAATTGACCCCCCCCCCCCCCACCACCTCCCCCAGCCTCAACAGCAGCTTTTTGGGAGCCAAGATTTCCAGATTTCCACTACCTTTCGTGCAAAGAAGTGCCTCTTAACATCACTCCTGAATTGCTCAGCACTCATTGTAAGGTTGTGCCCTCTAGTTCTGGATTCACCCCTCTTTCCATCCCCCCCGGGAATTTGGGCTTCTTCTCACTGCAAGGTGACGTCATGGACCTTTTCAAGATTGTTGCAGGATAACAAGTTAATAGTTAGGAAGTTAGGAGTGAGTTGGGAAATTATTTCTTACACAACGGACGGTAGATTGATGTAATTTTCTAGCTGGTGAAGTGGACAGCAAAACTGTGTTCAAAGGGAAACTGGATATCTTTCTAGAGAGCAACAAGTTCGTGGGGTTGCGTTGAATCAAAAGGATGGGTTTGTTGAGTCTGTTGGCCTTTTCCCTGAAAATGTGTACGTTCCAAAGTTCAGACAGATCACTGCACCCACCTTCTGTATCATGATGCTGTAGGTTCCCGTTAGCTTCAGGCCTCTGGTGAAGTACAGTGTGTTTATCCAGCCTAAGACCAGAGCAAACACCATTACAGCAAGGTAGGACTCCTCACCAGCCAAGTACAGCCCCGCCGACACCAACACCAGGATGGAATAAATAAAACTGCAACACAGGAGCACCAGAGTAGCTTGGTCAACAGAACATGATAGTATAAACGTAACTCCACAATAGTCTGAATTCTAGCCCACACTCTCAGAGCCCATTCCCTTCTGGATGGGCGAACTGAGAGGTGAGATCTCAGCAACTCTTCCATTTCGATATTGTAATATGCTGCCTCTCTCTCCATACATATCTCAATACTGCAGGGGTGTGCTTAGGCCAACCTGTGACCCCCTGAGCCATGACCTTTGACCCTGCAAGCCCAGACAACCACGTTCTGATTTGTTGGTTCGTCTTGCTTGAATTTTGTGGGGCCTAGTAATTTGAAAAGGGTTGTTTTTAACGCCGTTGCCTCATCGGTGGTTCAACCCTAAATCAGTTAGTGTCAAACTGCTGATCTGCTCGTATCAACAGCTTAAGATATATGCAAATTAACAGGAACATGGATTATATGCAGGCCCCAAGACTCCATTTTGCACACCAATATGGCCCAAAAAGACAAAAGCTTGGGCACCCCTGCAATATTGTATCCCTCCCAATAGCGTATCTCTTCCAATGCTGTATAATATTAATAGCTAGTGGCCTAGGTTGTCCGCCTCGCCCCCATTTATTTTGGTGAATCTGGAGCGAGCAGAGGCAGCAAGCAACTCAGGTTCTCACTCCACTCTGCCCCTCCCTGACCATCGGGTAAATACCTGCAAATGAGGGAAACATGGCCTTCGCTAGTTCTCCCACATTTTCACTCTTGGAAGGCTGAAAGCCGAGGCTTCCTGGTGGGCTCTGGCACCTAGAGGTCAGCAGAGGGGGTCCCAAGGCAAAAATCGAATAGGGGTCTGTACAAGCTCCCTCACAGCATTGCTCTGCCCAGGCCCATCACATGGCCACCTCTTTCTCCCACAGCAGTAGGGGTGCCCCCCCCCCCCACCCGTCCCGTCCCATCCCACCCCCAAGGCCAAGGCCTGGAGTAGCAACTCTGCCCCCAACCTCATGCAACTCCCTGGTGGAGGCCAGCGAGCCCACTTGCCACAGTTAAATGACCCTCCAGTCAGAAATACAGCTGTAGTTAGCAGAGCACATCAGGGATGATGTAAAGTCCAGAGACATGCTCCAGTCAAGGTGAAAGTGAAAATCCTGGGCCTGAAGCTCTTCCAATACTGTTTTACAGGCCTTTTACCTACATTAAAGTTGTTAAATAATGTGAATTGATTTTGTCTGTATTTCCACATTTGTAAACCTCCCAATACTGCAAGCGTTGCACACCATTTCAACTAGTATCCCAATCCAGTATCTCTTGATTCTCCTAACTTCTTGTCCTTCCCAGTACAGTATCTCTCGTCTTCCTGTATCTCTCAAAGTTTCACCTCTAAGATCAGTTGTCCAGGATAATGTGTTCCTAATGGTTTGACAATAAGAAATTGAGATATACGCAATGTAACGTATGCACCTGTAAGCATGCTCACAAGTTTGTAGAGCTGTTGTCCACCGGTAAGCTCGCAGCCTTCCGCGAGAGGTGGGCGCCAGAGGGACTGGAGTGCATCGTCACCCCCGGCAACCAAATTTTAATTTGATTTTATATATTTTAAAGTTTAATTTGTTTTAATTGCCGGGTTTTAGTGTCGCCCTCCCCTTTTATAGGGGGCACTTGGTAAATTATGGTTTTAGTGCCCAAAAAAAAAGCAAAAAAAAAGGGCAGTTGAAAAGTGTCTGGAGTGTCCCCCAGATCGGGGGGCACTCGATTTAATTGTTTAATTGTCTTCAACCCAAAAGAGTTGTAGAGCTGTTGAGTTGGGAGTGGCTTAGCCAGTCACATGATGTTCACAAGACTCAATAAAACCCCAGTCAGTTGGGTTGTGAGCCTGGTGGATGAACTGGTAATATGTAGTGTGATTGTTAAACCTTTGCTAATAAACCAACTAGTTCTTAAGAATTCATAGCAACACATTGCTATTCAGCAAAGAACCCATGGAGCAAATACATTACACGCAACAAGGAGATAGCATTGAACTAAATGCAGAACCTTCCTGCCTCTGTGCAGGTTCAACCGTCCTTCTGCTGTAATGAAGTTGGTTTACTCTGATCCATCCAAGGGTGTATTTTCTTATGGGTGGATCTGAAACATTGTAACTTTTGGTTGGTATTTCCGACAGTCTGACTGGGAAGGAATTAATATAGCAGGGCGGTCCCACTGTAAACATTACATAATTCCTTCTGAAAGTTGCTGTTGAAGTTTGGGCAGTGATTGGCAATGCAAAGAAATACAGGTCTGTCTGTGTGAGAGAAAAGAACAGTAAAATCCTGTGTATAGGCCACAGCCTTATGGACATCATCATGATTGTAGATGGAAGACCGTGACTTACATTCTGACACAATTAACAGGCTCATTAGCAAAGTGAGCACTTTATAGTCTGATATTATGGTAACTTTTAAGGAAACAATGAAGGTCTTACTAAAGCAGCTGGAAAGATCCATCAATGAACATGGAATTCACTCCCGGACATTTCTTCAGGAACAAATCCTTCACCTTTGAAATGGAAAAAAAAGATTATATTTGTACTTCCGTACTGTTACCATAGTTTATACATTTTTTACTTTCTCTTCATTGTTGTTGGGTCTCCCTATATCAACTGTGATCTCTCTTCAAGGAGCTGGGTGGGCTACCTCCTCCTGAGCTTCTGCCAGTGCAGCTCTAATACTGACTGGGAGGAGGGCGAGAGCAGTGCTGGGAGTGGGGAAGCGGGGAGATCGATACTCCTTCTGATTTTCACTCTTCCCTCTCCTTACCCTCCCCCATTCCCACCCATCTCAGGCAGCTTATCTCTAGTTGGTTGCAAGGGGGATGGAATATAAAGTCCTGCTACAGCTGTACAGGGCATTGGTGAGACCACACCTGGAGTACTGCATACAGTTTTTGTCTCCTTATTTAAAGAGGGATATACTTGCTTGGGAGGCAATTCAGAGAAGGTTGACTAGGTTGATTCCTGAGATGAAGCGCTTGTCTTATGAAGAAGGGTTGAGCAGATTGGGCAATTATTCAGTGGAGTTTAGAAGACTGAAACGTATAAGATTCTGAGGGGGCTGGACGGTGTAGATGCAGAGAGGATTTTTCCCCGCGTGGGGGAATCTAGAAATGGGGACATAGTTTCAGAATAAGGGGTCGCCCATTTAAAATGGAGATGAGGAGGAATTTCTTCTCTCAGAGGGTCTTGAATCTTTGGAATTCTCTACCACAGAGAGCTGTTGAGGCTGGGTCATTGAATATAAGGTAGCTACAGAAGCATTTTTGAACGATAAGGGAGTCAAGGGTTATGAGGAACGGGCGAAGTGGAATTGAGGCCAAGATTAGATCAGCAATGATCTTATTGAATGGTGGAACAGGCTTGAGGGGCCAAATGGCCTACTCCTGCTCCTATTTCTTATGTTCTTATGTTCTTATGTTCTTATGTACCTCCCCACAGCAGCACGGTTGTGGTCAGACTGGGCCTGTTCTAATTGGACCAATAGGGGAGGCACTGAGTTGCCCCATTGTCACCTGACGCATGCCTGCTTTGAAGGGCATCACTAATACAATAGTCTAACATGTGGTCCAATTACAATGAAAGATGCTTAAAATAAAACAATAAAAGAATTGAAACAGAATTAAAGTCCAATTTCAACAGACAAAAAAGGAAACTTTAAGAACTAAATCACAGTGTTGTTGCGTGTGTCTATTAGACGCTCTATTCCCTGTGGTGCCCACCGGTGGTGGAAGGCCCCGTACATACTTGGTGGACACCGCATGCTCCCTCTCCAGGGCCACCTGGGCACGGACTAGACCACGAGAGAGGCAGGCAGCCGAGCGACCTTCCCGCACCCCTCCCCCCGACCCCCGCCCTCCCTCCCACCTGTACCTGGGCTGTAATCATCCTGGATCTGTGAATCAGACTGGGATCTTGGAGTATCGATGACACAAAGAACCTAGCGTCCTGCTGCTTCATGGCTGACGTTCCTACGACCTGCTTCATCACACCGCTCTCCTTTACATGCCCGGTTAGAGCCCCCCTTATGGGGCAGTGCTCCCAGGTGTGTGCTGGGTGTGCTGGTATTGACTGTGGTGGTAGAGGCACTCCAACTGTCTGCGGGAATTGGCAGCCAGGGTATCACAACCCAGCGATGCCTATTGGAAACTGCGTGTGTAGTTGTTGGATAAGATCTGGCTCAGTCAGTCATCTGCTGATGGCTCCCTGTCGAGTCGGACACATGAGGGATGGCCACTTGGACAAGGTATGATCAAATCAGCCATGATCATATTAAATGGCAGAGCAGGCTCAAGGGGCCGTATGGCCTGCTCCTGCTCCTATTTCTTATGTTCTTATAAGAAGGTGGGCAGGACCTGTGGCACTGTGCCCCTGCATGAGTCACCAAAGTAGAGGAAGGGAGGAAACTGGAGCGACAAAGTCATTATCCACCCCTGCCTCTTTTAAACTTTGGACATCTTATGTGCTCTATGATTCTATCCCCATTGATCCAATAGGTTTCACACCACTGGTTCAGCGCTTCACCAAAACAAATAATTGAACACATTTATTTTAAAACAAACATTTTCTTCAAAAAATATTGAGAGAAATGTCCTGTATTTCCTTCTATTTTTCCACCTTTATTTCATAATATTCAGTGCTATATGCTTAGAATCAAGTCATTGATGAAGATGTTATAGAAAAGGTGTAGCATATTTATACATGTATATTTTCAAAGCTGTTAAAAGAATTTCAGTTCTGTGTTGACAGGAACTATCTCTGTTTTTCCTGCTCCAGGGAAACCCCGGAGTTAACGGGGAACCTTCAAATCTGAGCCGTACAAGAAAGGAGGGTCCCAGGCTGACTCCTGAGTCTTTGCTAAGTGAGATCATTGCAGCTAAAATGGCTTTGAGCACGCTATAGGCTTCAGCTCTCCTGGATTAAGAAGAGGCCAAATCAGCCCCAGGTTCCTGCTCGAGAAACCCCAGCTGGAACGTGGATGTGCCTGGGTGTTGAGCAAAGACAGGATTGAGCTGGGCCTGTGGATCCATGCCTCTGCATGGGCCGACTCCTTCTCCAGGGAAGGGGACAAGACCGGGAACAAAATAATTCCGACAGTCCGGGTGGTGGTGATGGTGACTGTAATATAGAGCTCCCCATAGTAGACCACTGCTCCACCTAGTGGACTACTGCAGCAATGCAACTACTGATGTATAATAATGAAAGGGTCATGTGACCAGGTCACATGATAGTTTCAGTAGAGCCATCTTGTGCGTCGTGTGTTAATGGGCTCTAGCGACGACTTTCCCAGTGGCTGATAGCAGGGAGATTCCTCTATAGTTGCTGCAGTCGGACTTGTCCCCTTTTTTAAAGATGGTCACGATTGCTGCATCTCTGAGATCCCTTGGCATGCTCTCCTCCCTCCAGATGAGAGAGATGAGGTCGTGTACTCGCGCCAGCAGTGCCTCTCCACCATAAGTCAATGTCTCAGCAGGGATTCCATCCGCACCCATAGCCTTGTTGTTTTTAGCCAGACATGAGACTCCCAAAGCAAGTGCTCTACTCGGAGCTCCTTCACGGCAAACGAGCCAAAAGTGGGCAGCGGAAATGTGACAAGGACACCCTCAAAGCCTCCCTGATAAAGTGCGACATCGCCACTGACACCTGGGAGTCCCTGGCCAAAGACCGCCCTAATTGGAGGAAGTGCATCCGGGAGGGCGCTGAGCACCTCGAGTCTCGTCGTCGAGAGCATGCAGAAATCAGCGCAGGCAGCGGAAAGAGCGTGCGGCAAACCAGTCCCACACACCCCTTCCCTCAACGACTATCTGTCCCAGCTGTGACAGAGTCTGTGGCTCTCGTATTGGATTGTTCAGCCATAAAGAACTCACTTCAGGAGTGGAAGCAAGTCTTCCTCGCTTCCGAGGGACTGCCTATGATGATGAGTGTGCCAAGTGATGTGGTAAAGAATAGATCACAGTGACCCTCGTGTGTTAGGTGTATCAGTGCGATGCATCAACAGAGGGTGCACTATATCTCCTTCTCCAATCTCCCCGGGATCAAAGAGGTCTCAGGACAAAGTAGGAGGTGAGCAAAGATAAGGTATTTTCCAACCGAGCAAGATGGAAAAAACAGTCGGCAAGTCACCCTAGCCTGGTCTTGCATGGCTCCCAGGGATTGGTTAGGGAGCTGCAGCACTAGAGGCCTGGGAGCATGTCTGATTTTCCACCCTGTTGGCCAAGGAATGGCCTAGAGATCTAAAACACAAAATAGTAAAACTATCGTCATAATCCGAACAGTACCTTAGTGTTTTTGTGGTTGCTAATAGGAGAAGAATCTCTCTTCCTTCCATAATTGTTCTCATTTTTTCCCTGCTCTCCCGTCACTATGCACCATCCAAATTTGGCTTCCTCCCAGGCCTGGTCAATGCCATCCCGAAGCCAGCCACCAGCAGGCTTATGGGATAATCTCTCAGGATAATTCGCCCTCCAAGGGTACAGAGGAGATTTACGAGGATGCTGCCAGGAGAATTTTAGCTATGAGGAAAGATTGGATAGGCTGGTGTGGTTTTCTTTGGAACAGAGGGGGCTGAGGGGAGACTTAAGTGAGGTGTATAAAATTATGAGGAGCCTAGATAGAAGAACCTATTTCCTTTAAGAGAGCTCAATTATAGATTTAAAGTAAATGGCAGGATTAGAGGGGAGGTGAGGAGAACTTTTTTCACCCAGAGATTGGTGGGGGTCTGGAACTCACTGCCTGAAAGGGTGGTAGAGGCAGAAACCCTCATGGCATTTAAAAAGTACCTGGATGTGCACCCTGAAGTGCTGTAACCTGAAAGGCTACCGACTAAGAGCTGGAAAGTGGGATTAGGCTGGATAGCTCTTCTTCAACCGGCACGGACACGATGGGCTGAATGGCCTCCTTCTCTGCCGTGATTTGCTATGATTCTATGATTCCCCCTATGTGCCTGTGTGGGAAGCACCCCCCACAATGGTGCAATATTTCATGTGTTGGGTGGGCAGCTACAGTCATGTTCCCTCTGTTCTGCAGATCACTGCATTGGCGTTCTAATGTTCTGCACTCCCCGTCCCCAAACTATGAACAATTCCAGTTGTTAAAGCCTTCCCGTCAAACCATGACAACATTGTTTAGAAGGCCAAAATCCTAGATCACATTCCTTGCTCATCCCTTTAACGGTACTTTAATTGTTTGCAAATCATTTTTCTCCCACTTACGTTTGTGAAGAAAAAGAAGATGGCGGTGACGACAGTGATAATTTCTCCAGCCATTCGCAGGTAGTCGCCTGTTGTTTTGTACGGGTAAGGAGGCTGGAAGAGATTTGAAAAAGAGAATCATTGACCAAGCGATCGAGCAGGGCTCGGGCCTGAAACAGGAGACCGAGGTGGTTAAAATGCGAGGCAAGAACTGAGTGCTATTTTCTTTCCTTTCCCCTTTATCTCGTGTCTCCATTCTGCCCGCCATCCACAGCCGACAGGCAGGCCGAGCTGCCTTAGCCAGTGGTGTGAAACCAGACATGGGATGGTCCCGATCATCCCAGGGTGGCTCTCCCTCTCAGTGTGATTGTGGAAAGCCCCTTCTGGAGAGGCACCTCTGACATTGCACCATTTTTGCTGTAATGTGAAGGTAAATGAAGTGGCAAGTCCGGCATGTTAGCACTGGCATATTAACCCAACGTTTTAACATTTATCTTGAATCTGTATCAAAGCTGAAGCTATATTTGTCCTATGTTACTTTTAAGTCTGCACATCCCTTTAAATTTGAGCTGCTGGCCAGATTTTGCACATCCCCTCCATCGGGCTAGCTATCTGCATTGGTGCAAAGTTACACAGGCAGCTATGAATAATTATTCAGATAAGGTTACGCCACAGAATTGCAGGAGGTCAGCTCACTGTGCTGTTAGCTCACTTTGTACCAACAGCCAGGCGGAAAATCCTAAGCTTAACCTGAAGCGGAGAATCGGTCCTTTAATACCATGGAGCAGTAAGGTCACAAGTTCAATCCTCCATTCTGCTCACTTCACTGTCAGCTGTGGCTCAGTGGGTAGCACCCTTGTCTCTGAGTCAGAAGGTTGTGGGTTCAAGTCCACTCCAGGGACTGGAGCACAAAAATCTAGGCTGACACTCCAGTGCTGTACTGAGGGAGTGCTGCACTGTCGGAGGTGCCGTCTTTTGGGTGAGACGTGTTAAACCGAGGTCCCGTCTGCCCCTCCCAGGTGGACGTAAAAGATCCCATGGCACTATTTCAAAGAAGAGCAGAAGAAATATCCCTGGTGTCCTGGTCAATATTTATCCCTCAACCAACATCACTGAAACAGATTATCTGGTCATTATCACAATACTGTTTGTGGGAGCTTGCTGTGCACAAATTGGCTGCCACGTTTCCCACATTACAACAGTGACAACACTCCAAAAGTACTTCATTGGCTGTAAAGTGCTTTGAGACATCCGATGGTCATTAAAGGCGCTATATAAATGCAAGTTTTTCTTTCTTTTCTGGTCTGTGCAGCGGTAGACAGGGAGAGGAAAAACCAGATGGAGATATCCTGCCCAGCTGGGACCTTGTGCCTGTCAGTGACCAGTAACCCCACAGGCCGGGAGCAACCCACTGTCCCTGTCCTCTCGGGTGCCAAGACTGGAATCCAGGCAGATCATCGGAGGCCATTCAGCCCATCATGCCTGTGCCGGCTCTTTGAAAGCTGTCCAATTAGTCCCACTCCCCCTGCTCTTTCCCCATAACCCTGTAAATTTCTCCTTTTTCAGTATTTATCCATTCTCTTTTGTAAGTTACTATTGAATCTGCTTCCACCGCCCTTTCAGGCAGCGCGTTCCAGATCCAAGGTAAAAAGACCCATGGGAAAAATGGAGACCTTATTGAAAGAACAGACGGGTCACTAATTACTAGTCTGGTTCCAGTTGGCACTTACTTTGCCTTCCGATGGCATGTAGTATGCAATGAGTGTAAATATCACCATGGCCGTGATGTAGGAGATAACACTGAGGTAGAAGGACACAGCTGCAAACTTCTTCCACTTATCGCGAAATAGTTCATTAATGGGTTCCACAGCTAACATTTCATAACGATTCTAGAAAACAAAATCAGTCAGGACAACAATAGCTTATTTGCACCTTTAACATATTAAAACATCCCAAAACGCTTCACAGGAGCGTTATCAAACAAAATTTGACACCGAGCCACACAAGGAGAAATTTGGGCAGGTGACCAAAAGCTTGGTCAAAGAGGTAGGTTTTAAGGAACGTCTTAAAGGAGAAGAGAAAGGTTTAGGAAGAGAATTTCAGAGCTTACTAAAAGTCTTCACCAACAAGCTCTGTTGATCGAAAGAGGAAAGCAGAAAGTTATTCTCATCATAATGATATCACATGGTCGTGAACTAGTAATACGTTTTGACGTGATTTACACACTTTCAGGAAGACTGCGCCCCTTTATACTGAGAGAGCTTAGTCAGATGACCATATCATTGAACAATGCTTTCTGGATGTGTCCCCAGCTGCTGATTGAACCTCAGTCCCAATTTTCCCGGTTAGGTCAATGCGGAGCCCTGCGCTCTGGGAGCCCGCATCGCACCTTCAACCCACGATGTTCCCACCATGTTATAATGGTGAAATCGGGAAATATTCCGACTGCGTGCTCCCAGCGAGGATCCTCTCCTGCCTGGAGCACACAGCGGGAAACCGGGTGACAGGGCCTCACGGGTCCTCCATGCACGATTGCCCAATATGTGTACCACAAGCCGCAAGTGGAATATTTACCCTGCAGTGTAAAAGGAGTGTCACTGCCAAGGGACGGACGCTGAGTTGGGATTCGAGATTTCTCATTAAACAGAACATAAAACTCACAAGTACATTCTTAGTCGTGATTTTCACAAAATTGTCATTGAAGTTGGTAATTTTCGGAACCAGTTTTGCTAAAGCTTTACTCTGCCGGTCCGCTGTCGATAGTGCCACTAGGAGGTGCACTGGGACTGGGCTGGAGAAGCTCATCATCATAGGTAGTCCCTCAAAATCGCGGAAGACTTGATTCCACTCTAAAAATGAGTTCTCAGGTGACTGAACAGTCCATTACGGAAATTACAGTCTCTGTCACAGGTGGGACAGACAGTGGTTGAAGGAAAGGGTGGGTGGGGAGTCAGGTTTGCCGCACGCTCCTTCCGCTGCCTGCGCTTGCTTTCTTGCATGCTCTCGACAACGAGACTCGAGGTGCTCAGCGCCCTCCCGGATGCTCTTCCTCCATTTAGGGCGGCCTTGGGCCAGGGACTCCCAGGTGTCGGTGGGGATGTTGCATTTTATCAAGGAGGTTTTGAGGATGTCCTTGAAATGTTTCCTCTGCCGACCTGGGGCTCGCTTGCCATGAAGGAGTTCCGAGTAGAGTGCTTGCTGGTTGCACGACAGCTCTCTGTGACTATGCAGCCCATGGAAAACGTGCTGCCACCGGGCAGTTGCACGATTCCTTTTGGAGGAGTTTCTGGCCTCACCAAGCTGAGGGACATCGGTGCCACAGAACGAGACTGCCGGAAGCAGTAAGGCAAGTGCAGCAACTGCCCCACCAATGGTAGGACTCGCACAGGGTTTACAGACATACTCACGCCAGGAGACCGAGAGCTGTATTGTGGAGCGTGAGCGAGGCAGGGAAAACAGCAGAATCAGAAATCCTGCTTCCCCTACCAATATTTGTATCCTTGGCGAATGCAACATTTTCCCACTTTGGCTCCAGTGTTAGCATCAAGCAGTCCCAGATTGGGTGTGGCCCATTTCTATAGCACTTTGCATGACCTCAGGACATCCCAAAGTGCTTGACAGCCAATTAAGTACTTTTAAAGTGTAGCCGCTGTTGTAATGTAGGAAAGGCAGCCGCCATTTTTGTTTGCACAGCAAGCTCCCACAAACAGCAATGTGATAATGAGGAGATACTCTGTTTTTTAGCGATGTTGATTGAGGGATCAATATTTTCCAGGACACCGGGGAGAACTCCCCTGCTCTTCGAAATTACGTCATGGGATCTTTTACGTCCACCTGAGAGAGCAGACGGGGCCTCGGTTTAACGTCTCATCAAGACACCACCTCTGACAGTGCGGGAGCAGAGCAAAGTTCTACACTGTCCCAGCAATATGCATTAACTCTAAAACTTATGAGAGTCTACCAACTGCACCAGTGTTACATTTTAATTTCTGACACCAGCCATCCTCTCAGAGTTAAGACTGTCAAATTTGTAGCACTTTGCAATAATTATGGGCTGTTTTGTGTTGCAAGGAAATAGAAGCCTCATCAAGCCCTGCAATTATGATTTTTTTTTTGCGTCAAAACCTCCCTGCCTGTAATTACTGGGCTCCTGTGATGGCTCAGTGAGCTCATCCAGTGAGTAGATGAGCCATGCCAACCGGCTCCAGGTTCAATTGGAGAGCTGAAATGGCTGTTTTCTGCCAGAGTGGCAATAGAAGAATAACAATTGGTCTCAATGCACCTGGTTTAGCAAAGTCAATTGGCCGGGGATCCCACTTTCAGTTGCAATGCAGTGATTACTGGTGGAGATCGGTGTGCGTGAATGTTATCTGGTGTGATGTCTCCACAGTTGAATAGCTCAGTGACACTCACTTGTGAAGGCTCACACATGAATAATGGCCACTTTTAGGGAGGTACTGGAGGACGTTCAGCACACATGGAACCCTAGCCCAGGGAGAAATCATTGCCTACAGGAGAGAGGGGAGGAAAATTGGCATGACTTTTTTTTCTCTTTGAAAAGACTCAATTACCTCCATCTTTCCATTGTAGACCAGGATCTCCAGGAGCGACACCTCCTCCCCGCATGTGTCTATCGCCGAGAGATCGTAAAGTGAGGAGTACACCGGCCCGTAAGCCCAATCTCGAAATTTGCGGGAAAGGTGTCGAGCGCTTTCATCCTTTATCTCTCTCCTGATAATGTGCTGAAAAACCTGCCGGAAATAGGAGGCCGGGTCATTAAATGCTGCAGGTTTAATAACAATTCGATGTAAAAGTCCGAAAAAGTTGAGAAAGTTTATGTTGCAGTGTAAACCTACTGTGGTGTCTCCCCTAAGAAAGAAAGACTACATTTATATAGCGCCTTTCGCAACTGCAGGATATCCCGAAGCGCTTTACACCCAATTAAACATTGTTGGAAGTGTAGTCACAGTTATAATCTAGTAAACGCAGCAGCCAATTTGCGCACTGCAGGCTCCCACAAACAGCAATATGATAACGATGTTAGTTGTGGGATGAATATTAGACAGCACACCAGGAGGAACTCGCCTGCGCTTCGAATAGTAGCACAGGATCTTTTACGCCTGCCTGAGACGGCAGACAGGGCCTCGGTTTAAGGTCTTATCCAAAAGACAACACTGGAGTGGGATGTGAACCCACAACTTTCTGACTCGGTAATGAGAATACCACCACTGAGCCATGGCAAACTGAAGCGATGTGGCTGAATAGACTTGTGCTCATGCAACCAAAAAAAAAAACAGGGATCGAGGCAGAACTTAGCCGAGATGCCTGCCTGCACTTTATACCCACTCCAAGTTACACACCATCCTGACTTGGAAGTATATCGGCCGTTCCTTCATCGTCGCTGGGTCAAAGTCCTGGAACTCACTCCCTAACAGCACTGTGGGAGAACCTTCACCACACGGACTGCAGTGGTTCAAGAAAGCGGCTCACCACCACCTTCTCGAGGGCAATTAGGGATGGCCAATAAATGCCGGCCTTGCCAGCGACGCCCACATCCCGTGAATGAATCATTTTAAAAAATACCACCAAGACTCCCGGAAAGACAGTGTGCAAACTCAATGCCTCACCTGCACTTTTACATTTTGATCATTCAGACAGCTTGGGGCCTTTCACAATCATTACACAATCCGTTACACAATCGTAAAGTTGGATTGAAGCACTGACATCCCAGCGCAAACCGATCTTCTCCCCCGCCCCCCCTGCAGAAGCATACTTGGGGGAAACATCACTCACACGAGAGATAATCTTAACCAACCACCTTAAGGAAGAATCTATTCATTTACCCCGATCTTGCCAAGCTTTGCGGCCATCTTGAGTGGCGACAGCCCGTCGTTGTTTAAGATGGCCTCCAGGCTGCTGTCCGGATAGGTCTTGGCACCTTTGATAAGGAACAAGTCGTACATTTTCGTCAAAAACTTGGTATTCTCCCTGGTATTGTCAGCGATGGCGACCAAAGCATGGAGCACGGTGTTTCCCCGCGAGTCCTGCCTCCGCAGGTCGGCGATCTTATCTGGGTTCTCAGTGAGGTAGTTAACGATGTCGGGCTGGTTTGTGCAGGCAGCCAGAGAGAGGGGTAATTCACCTGAGGAGATCAAGGACAGGGCAGTTAATGGGTGTCGAGAAACGCAGGGCAAAAGTCAATTCAATTGGGGGACAGGAGGGTCTGATCATTTTTTGGGGGGGTCTGATGATTTGGGGGGGGGGGGTCTGATGATTTGAGGGGGGGTCTGATGATTTGAGGGGGATGGGGGTCTGATGATTTGAGGGGGGGGTCTGATGATTTGAGGGGGGTTCTGATGATTTGGAGGGTGTCTGTTGATTTGGGGAGGGGTTCTGATGACTTCAGCGCTGAATCAAAGACTTGCCCACTCCAAAGTCAGGTACAGCATGGATTAGATACCAGAGCAAAGTTCACTTTATTCTTCCCAACTAGAAGTCCATTGCCCACAGCATCAATTGTTGTAGCCTCTCCTGAGGAAGATCAGACCAGTGGGTCCAGCTGGAAAGTGACACCAGGGGTTGAAAACCCTTAGGTTACATTGTGCTGGTCATCCGCCCTCCAGTGCCCGCCAGAATCCTCCAGTGCCTGCCAGTGCCTGCCAGAACCCTCCAGTGCCCGCCAGTGCTGATCCCACCAGTGCTGATCCTGCCAATGCTTGCAGCATCAGCAGGAGGGCTCGACCGTTACATGTGGCGGGTGCAAGCTGCCACTACGTGTGTATCTCAGGCCCATGCAGCTGGAATCTCCCACCCACCCAGAGGGGTTTGCCCATGCGCCCCAACTTCCGGCCATGTCCTCCTTTCCCACCTCTCCCCATGTAAAGAATAGGGCCACTTCTTTGGCAGAACAGGCGGCTTCCTTGGTCTGGACTCCACCAGTGGGACCTACATGCAGCAACTGGTGGTGTAGAGAGCCCCCGCCCCATACTCTTTTTTGCCTGGTAACAGCAGACCAGAAACTCTCGGAAACAGCAGAGACCCAGCACAGCCAATGAGAAACCAGCGAAACCCCGAGGAATTTCAGCCTCCAGTTGCCCACTAGTCAAACAGCCTTCGAGCGCTCAGTGTCTGGGTCCACACGTGAGGAATGATCACTCGACTGATGTACATGTCTGTAGATATGTTGTATCAGTGTACATCGTTGCCTTTGGAGGGAGGGAAACTCAAAGAACTGTGCTTATTGGCTGAAAAAGCGAATGGTTACTATTATCTGAAATTCAGAGGGTGGGGTCTGCGATTTAATCTTGCCCAGACTGAGGGCAATGAAGAGCATTCATTGCTAAAAGCAGGTGGTTAGAATTGAGAGCATTTAAGTGATTAAAAAACAAACAAAATGCATTCCAGCTGAGCCTCGATAAATGCATCATTATCCAGGAATAATTCTGATCATGGATTCCAGTCAAGGTCCCACTCCCTGCAGCTCTCCTTATACAAGCACGATCGCAATCCAAGAGCATTATTTCCTGGCAAAGATTATGGGCTACAGCTCTGGAGAAATGTTTATGATATAGAAATATGTAAAGAAAATAATCACACTGATCCCAGTAATGTTACAGAAGCTCCTCCTCGCTCTGGCTGAAAGAAATTCTTCCTAATTTTCCACAGCTCTAAAGGCTCACTTATTTATTTTTGTCCCTGTATTACTGTTAGGTCATCCCAAGCTGCCCCCATTCCCGGGAATATGGCTGAAAGTGTGAATTGGAAGCAGCCTGTTACATGCTCCTGGTTCTATAGCCTCACCATCAGGGTTCCCAGCAGAACTGGAGCCGGGCGAGACTTCGAGTCGCCAGTCTGACTCCACCCCATTTTACTGGGGCAGGGTACATTATGTATTCAGAGCTAATTCAGAGTATCAGCTGTGGCTCAGTGGGTAGCACGCACGCCTCTCAGCCTAAAAGGTTGTGGGTTCAAGTCCCACTCCAGGGACTTGAGCACATGAATCTAGGCTGACACTTCAGAGCGGCACTGAGGGAGTGTTGCATTGTTGGAGTTGCTGTCTTGTGGATGAGATGTTAAACCGAGGTCCCGTCTGCTCTCTCAGGTGGACATGGCTCTATTTCAAAAAAGAGCAGGGGAGTTATCCTCGATGTCCTGGCCAATATTTAATCCACAATCAACATAACAAAAGCAAATTATCTGGTCATTATCACAATGCTGTTTGTGGGAGCTTGCTTTGCTGTGCACAAGTTGGCTGCTACATTACAACAGTAACTACACTCCAAAAGTACTTCATTGGTGGTCGTGAAAGGTGCTATATGATTGCAAGTCTTTCTTTCTTTCCTGGTCTGGGCAGCGGTAGACAAGGAGAGGAAAAACCAGATGGAGATATCTTTCTTTCTAACAGTACTCCCGATTTGCAGTCCACCTCTGCTTCATTTGCTGTGGTGCTTAAAGGGACAGGACAACGTCTGGGGGAAAATTGAGCAGCCTCCCACGTTGTCTCAAGACATCTATGATGGACAGAGGCTAAACGCAGAAGATGAGGATGTCTTAAAGGTCTTCATCTTTCATAATGCATGGTGTGCTCTGGATTAAGCAATGCCTCAATTTTAAAATTACCAACCTTGTTTACAAATCCCTCCATGGCCTCGCGCCTCCCTACCTCTGTAATTTCTTCCAACCCCACAAGCCCCCCCCCCACTCCAACGAGACCAAAGGACAGTAAAAGCCTCTCCAATAAAGGGGCACAGAATTTTCACAGGTCTTCCAGTGCACTGCCACCGTGACTTGAGGGGAGTGTCTCTGGAAATGGATGCACCAGGGGGGGGGTGGGGGTCTTGTATGGGGAAGATTCATCATTCACGCTAAACATGGTCCATCGCGTCAGTGGGGGTTGGGCCGGGGACTCCCTATGCTGGCAGTTCCCGCTTCCCCTCTGACCCTGCAAGCTCTGGCAGGGTCAATGCTGGAGCACACCAGCGGGCATGATCCCTGCATAACAGCCAGAATCACGGCCCATGCAAATCCGTAGCCTGGCTTTCTTCCCCTGAGGCAGAGATTTGGCAGGAAAGGTAGGGTGGGAAATAAGCTGGGACATTCAGGGCGGACAATGAGGAGGATAATTCAGCATTTAGCGTAGTAAAAGCGTCCCAAGGTGCTCACAGGAGTATTATGAGATAAAAAATTTGACACCGAACCACATAAGGAGAAATTAGGGCAGGTGACCAAAAGTTTGATCAAAGAGGTAGATTTTATGGAGCGCAGATATCTCGGTGGGGATACGGGGGTGGGGGGTGTTGTGGGGCTGGAGGAGATTACAGAGACAGGGAGGGGCGAGGCCATGGAGAGCTTTGTAAACAAGGATGGTAATTTTTTAATCGAGTCGTTGTTTAATCCGGAGCCGATGTAGGGCAGTGAGGGGGTGATGGGTGAGCGGGACTTGGTGTGAGTTAGGACACAGGCTGCTGAGCTTTGGATGACCTCAAGTTTAAGGAGAGTAGACGTGGGATGCCAGCCACTTCAACCACGATGCTGCATCGCATTAAGTTTATTCAATGTACCTGTGTATTTACTGTGACACAAGAAACTATACCAGACATAGGGATGCCGGAGGGAAGTGTGTTAATTATTTAGAGTTAATTATAGAACCTCACACCACTCACTGGCTTCAATCTACTCTGATCTGTGCCAGATATCAAATTAACAATACATTATTTACCTCATTAAGTTAATACTACAATTCTCATCTCTGATTAGGATAATAGCGCAGGAAGCAGTTGCTAAGAGACAGATCTTAAAAGCAGATGTTGAGAGTACCAAAAGCAATATGACATTTACCACAGTGAAGTCGAGTTGAATTCCCTGTTAATATTAGGGAACAGCTTTAAAAAATAGATATGAACAACCCCCCCCAAATCCATCATACCCATGCACATAGACAACACAAACTTTATACGCTACAATGTTCCAGACTCTCCATCACCATCCTTGGGTATGTCTTGTCCCACCGACAGGACAGACCCACCGACAGGTGGCAGCACAATGGTATAGAGTCGGGAGCGAGTGGCCCTGGGAGTCCTCAACATTGACTCCAGACCCCATGAAGTCTCATGGCATCAGGTCAAATATGGGCAAGGAAACCTCCTGCTGATTACCACCTACTGCCCATCTCAGCTGATGAATAAGTTCTCTTCCATGTTGAACACCACTTGGAAAAAGCACTGAGAGTAGCAAGGGCACAGAATGTACTCTGGGTGGGGGACTTCAATGTCCATCACCAAGCATGGCTCGGTAGCACCACTACTGACTGAGCTGATCCAGCCCTGAAGCTCATAGCTGCCAGACTGGGCCTGCGGCAGGTGGTGGGAGAACCAACACCAGGGAAAAACCTACTTGACTGCGAAGGGCAATTGGCCATTCTCTAATTCTCTCACACACAAAAATGTGTGTACGCACCTTGCCACATAACACTGACATGCCGATAACAGAGAATTCTTCACACAAAGAGCGATCAATGTGTGGGATAAACTTCCAGGTAGAGTAACGGAAGTAGAAACCATGGAGTCATTTAAGAAACAATTGGATGCTGCAATGGGGTGACGTTACAATATTTCTGAATGGATGAATGTAGATAGGTCGAATGGCCTTTCTCATCCATAATTATCTTGTGACACGACACACACGTTACACCACACCCGCATCTCTCCATCACACACGTGCACACAGACACAGAGCTCTGGTTGAGATATTCCACCCCTCTCATCAGGAGATGGAAAGTGGGAAAGTGGGATTAGGCTGGATCGCTCTGTGTCAGCTGGCGTGGATGAGATGGAAACTGTGCAGTACCAGCAAAGTCTAAAAGTGGCATCAAACTTTTTTAATAATTTTTTTTTTACTACCGTGGAAGGGAAGCACATGGAGACACCCCATGAATAGCAACAGGAGTGAAAAAGCTCCTTTTGTTATGGGTCAGTGGGGGGAGGCCAGGTCTCCTGCACCTGGAGGTAACTCCAACATCAACTTGGCGGTCACAAGGTTAGCCGCTGGGCTGCCTCATTATAAAACAAAAATGGTCTTCATGGCAGCTGGCTTTTGTAAAACTGGGCAGTTTTGGGGGGGAATAAAGCCAGCTGCACAAGGCCTGCACTTCAGGAGCCAATGGCCATGGCAACCCATTAAACCCCATATAACATTAATCATAGAATCGTACAGCACAGAAGGAGGCCATTCGGCCCATCGAGTCTGCGTCGGCTCTTTCGAAGAGCAATTCAGTCAGTCCCACTCCCCCGCTCCTTCCCCATATTCCTGCAATTTTTTCTCCTTCAAGTATTTATCCAATTCTCCTTTGAAGGCTACTATTCAATCTGCTTCCACCGCCCCATCAAGCAGTGCCTTCCAAATCCTAACCACTCGTTGCGTAAAAAAGATCTTCCCCATGTCGCCTCTGGATCTTTTGGCTATTCAACCATTAGCCGGAAACAGTTTCTCTTTATTTACTTTAAGTCTTTCATGATTTTAAACACCCCTATCAAATTTCCAGCTTCTCTAGTCTATCCAAGTAACTGTAATCCCTCAGCCCTGGAGCCATTCCAGTAAATCTCTTCTGTACCCTCTCCAAAGCCTTCTCGTCCTTCCTAAACAGCACCTCCCAACTATCTCACTCGGAGCTGTGTGTGTGTCAGAGCCGTGGTTGTGGGGCGTTGTGGATACATTAATGATTTAGACGAAGGAATTGAATGTAATATCTCCAAGTTTGCAGATGACACTAAGCTGGGTGGCTGTGTGAGCTGTGAGGACAATGCTAAGAGGCTGCAGGGTGACATGGACAGGTTAGGTGAGTGGGCCAATGCATGGCAGATGCAGTATAATGTAGATAAATGTGAGGTTATCCACTTTGGTGGCAAAAACAGGAAGACAGATTATTATCTGAATGGTGACAGATTAAGAAAAGGGGAGGTGCAGCGAGATCTGGGTATCATGGTACATCAATCATTGAAAGTTGGCATGCAGGTACAGCAGACGGTGAAGAAGGCAAATGGCATGTTGGCCTTCATAGCGAGAGGATTTGAGTATAGGAGCAGAGAGGTCTTACTGCAGTTGTACACGGCCTTGGTGAGGCCACACCTTGAATATTGTGTACAGTTTTGGTCTCCTAATCTGAGGAAGGACATTCTTGCTATTGAGAGAGTGCAGCGAAGGTTCACCAGACTGATTCCCGGGATGGCAGGACTGACATATGAAGAAAGTCTGGATCGAATAGGCTTATATTCACTGGAATTTAGAAGAATAAGAGGGGATCTCATAGAAACATATAAAATTCTGACGGGATTGGACAGGTTAGATGCAGGAAGAATGTTCCCGATGTTGGGGAAGTCCAGAACCAGGGGTCACAGTCTAAGGATAAGGAGTAAGCCAGTTAGGACCGAGATGAGGAGAAACTTCTTCATTCAGAGAATTGTGAACCTGTGGAATTCTCTACCACAGAAAGCTGTTGAGGCCAGTTCGTTAGATATATTCAAAAGGGAGTTAGATGTGGCCCTTACAGCTAAAGGGATCAAGGGGTATGGAGAGAAAGCAGGAATGGGGTACTGAAGTTGCATGATCAGCCATGATCATTGAATGGTGGTGCAGGCTGAAAGGGCTGAATGGCCTACTCCTGCACCTATTTTCTATGTTTCTATGTACATGGGTGACTATGAGAGGCTGGAGTTTAAGCTGGAGGTGTAAAGTAGATACAGTTACAGAAGCACTGCAATTATTTTTACAGAATTACAAATGGATATGATTATTTAGCACTTAGAAAGAAATTCTTTAATCCAAAAATCACCTCCTTATTTAATTAGCCACTTTAATCAGTTTAAGAAAGAAAGATTTGCATTTATAAAGCGCCTTTCATGATCACCGGATGCCCCAAAGTGCTTTACAATCAATGAAATACTTCTGAAGTGTAGCCACTGTTGTAAAGTAATTAGCTAATGGAATCTCAGCAGTTCTCTCCTGAACTTGCCCCCGGTAGAAGAAGATCTGATCCATTATTATTATTTATTATTTTATAATAGTCTTGGTTGCAAAATTGAAGCCTGTGGGATTAAAGGGGCAGTGGCATTGCGGATACCAAATTGGCCAAGAGACAGAAAGCAGAGAAGGTGCTAGGACATGTTGATAAGGTTGTTAAAAAAGCATAAACAGAGGCAAAGAGTAGAAAAGCAAGGATGTTCTGCTAAACCTTTAGAAAACACTGGTTAGGCCTCAGCTGGAGTATTATGTCCAATTTTGCACCTCACTCTTCAGGAAGGATGTCAAAGCCTTGGAGAAGGTGCAGAGGAGATTTACGAGAATGATACCTGTAGTGATGGACTTCAGTTCCGTGGAGCGACGAGAGCAGCTGGAATGGGATTGTTCTCCTTAGAGTCAAGAAGGTCAAGGGGAGATTTAACAGAAGTGTTCAAAATTATGAAGGATTTCGATAAATAAGGAGAAACTGAGGGTCAGTAACCCTCATTGATTCAAGATAATTGGCAAAAGAACTAGAGAGGGAGCTGAGGAGCATTTTTTAATGCAGCGAGTTGTTATGATCTGGAATGCATTGCCTAGAAGGGTGGTGGAAGCAGATTCAATAGTAACTATCAAAAGGGAATTGGATATAGGAAAATTTGCAAGGCTATGGAGAAAGAACAGGAGAGTGAGACTAATTGGATAGCTCTTTCAAAGAGTCGGCATATGCATGATGGGCTGACTGAATGGTCTCCATCTGTGGTGTATGATTCTATGATCCGTGTTGGACCAATTTAGCTTGGCTTACATCCTTCATTAATGGCAAAGTCTAAAACGTCATCATAATATGCATCATCACCAGGGAAACCATCAGATTCGAAGCACTTGAGGTCCAGTTTACTTGACCCCACTCCCTCACAGTAAGAGGGTTCTGAGTTTTGCTGCCTCGAGCCTCAATGAGGCATAAAATGAGGTTTAGAACCCTCTTGATCAGAGTTCACGGGCCACCTTTCAGTTCCCGATACACTCACACACCGTGGGGTACATCCGAGTTCCGTATGGGTTTGTCATCTCTTCGGTTTAGGAAGACCAATCTAATATTTGAGTAGGGTGTCCAGAGAGTTCTAAAATGTAAGCCAGATGTGAAAGAGATGATATTATGAATGCATACTTCCAATGAGGAGCCTCGCTCGTCAGGGGTGCACATTGGAACAAGCACGAATGCATGTCCCATGAGTTTCCAGGCACCGTAATTAAACTGAATGGAAAGAAAATTGTAGGGAGCATGCCCGCTATGTTCTCCCAGCAGCCAAGACCTCCCGCCCAGAAGCTTAGATTAGAAAGATCAGCTGTGAAAAGTCTGATTGTTAAAGTATAAGACAATATGTTTTTCCACTTACTGCATCTCTAGATATGGATGTGTTCGATTTTGAGGCTACTACTAAGGTTTTCAATGAATCTTCATATATCAGAACTTAAGCTGTGATCCCACCCCTTAAACTGCCACTATCCTGCCTCATATCCTGTTCTAGACTTGGAAAGAGGTGACAACATGTGCTGGAGGACACAGATTCCGTAGAAGCATAAACGCGAGTGATATATGGTGCAAGATCCAGCAGATTTTCTGCTTGACAAGGCCTTAAGTTCTGGTGGTCAGACTTTGTCTTTACATGAGACCTTCTTTAACGGAAACAGCACAACTACCTATAAGTGGAATGTCCACAATTGTGGCTTTTACACAAATATTTCAAATTCAGAGTTTCGAGCAGTATTTCTACCAGATTATGCACACACTGGGGCTTAACCAAGACCCAATCTAAAACAAGATGTGATCCAGAGTGGACTCACTGAGGAGAGTAATTCCCCCACCCCCAACCCTTCTCACGGTCATAAGCAGAATGGTTAGCGTACTTATTATAAAAGCCTAAAGTAAAAGAACCCACGGGAAGTTTGCCCTGGAATTTGGGAGGGAATGGCTTATGGAGTAGACAAACAAATCGACCTATATTCGACACATGTCCAAGTAAGGATGTTGTGTAACTTGGAGGGAAACATAGAGGTGATAGTGCTCCCCTGACAGTGCTGTTTTTGTTGGTGTTCTGTGATTTCGAACACAAGAAAACATTGCAGAACCAAAGGCCATTTAAGCTTACTCCTTTCCACAGAATGTGTACGACAATCTCCACGACTGAACTCTGGCCAGCTGCTCTCCACCGACAACATTCCCCGCCACTGGCTCAGTGGGCAGCACACTCTCGGTGGGAGGGGCTAGGAGTGAGCAGGTACTGCTGGGTGTTTGATTACTGCAGGGAGTTGGAGTGAGTTTGTAAAAAGCTGATGGGGGGATTTTGGGTTGTTTTTGTCAGGTTTTAGGGCCTTTTTGGCCCATATACAGCAGCAGATGGCTGCTGAGGGGGGCGGACTGCCAGGCCCCTAGAGGACAATGTTCCCAGGATGAATTTAATCAGGGGAGTAAATGTTGGGGGAAGGGAGAATAAAAGGCCCAAAGATTTGGGCCAGGACCCCAGGAGACTTGGAAATGAAAACACGGTGGTGGTTCCGTGCAAGGATAAAGAGATACAAGCTTGGGATATTATCCAGACTCTCCCTAAAGAATCGGGTGTCCGTGGGGGGAGCGGAGGCAGGAGCAGGGTGCGGGGTATGTCTAAGTACTCTAAAGAAAGATGGGAAGTCAGACATGGGGAGCAGGAAGGGGGCAAGACAAGGAGAGGGTGCACGAGGCAGCACCCTTAAAGGGGCAGCAGGACGGGAGCGAGGAGACAAAGACGCCAAAAGGGAGCAAGATGGGTGGAGACACGCTATTGTCCCAGAGAGAGAAGAAATGGGGAGCAAGGGTCAGCGGTGAAAATGAGGCCGGAGGGAGTGGCACTGTTGGAGAAACCATGATAGGAGGAAGACTTTCTAAGGGGCATTATGTATCTGATGGAGAGCAGGGACGGGAGATTACAGAAGAGCTCGAGAGTGAGGAGTCAGGGGGGGATGGAGACATGGAAGCGATGATTGGTGTGGCATCATGTGGAAAGGGAAAGGTTAGTGAGAGGCTGATGGAGGGAGAAGGGGCAGCTCCTCGGCCTAAACCTAATGTAAGGAAGAGGCTGAAACTGCAGGGAAGTTTCAAACAGGAGGTAAAAAAGAGCCAGAGGCTGCAGGAGAAAGAAAAAGCTGCCCGAAAGGTTGGGAAGGCACATGAGAGGAGGGATTAGCTGGAGATTAAATGATTGGGGGATTATCAGACACACTTCCTTTATTAGGAGCCATGATTACATTGGTCACGATTAATATGAACGGACTGAGGGCAGAGAAGAAATTGCAGCAGTTGTTGCAGTGTTTTAAAGGCAATGACCTGTTGTGTCTGCAAGAAAACTTTTGGGATGAGGATATCCTAGAAAGAGTTCGGAAGGTTTAATTATGATCAATTTTTAAAAGTACAATAAATTAATATGTTATGGGAGACAAATTAAACTTCAGGTTTTGATGTTAATGTGTGTTGGAGGAACAGCTGGGCAGAGTGGTGGAAAGGATTTGTATGATACAATGGAATGATCACAATGTTGTAAATGTTTGTAATGTTAAATAAATATATTTTTTTAAGTGGTTGGAAAAACACGCGTATTTGAGTCAGAAGGTTGTGGGTTCAAGTCCCACTCCAGGGACTTGAGCATAAAAATCTAGGCTGACATTCCCAGTGCAGTACTGAGGGAGCGCTGCATTGTCAGAGGTGCCATCTTTCAGATGAGATGTTAAACCAAGGCCCTGTCTGCTCTCTCAGGTAGATGCAAAAGATCCCATGGCACTACTTCAAAGAGGAGCAGGGGAGTTATCCCCAGTGTCCTGGCCAATATTTATCCCTCAATCAACATAACAAAAAAACAGATTATCTGGTCATTATCACATTGCTGTTTGTGGGAGCTTGTTGTGCACAAATTGGCTGCCACATTTCCCACGTTACCACAGAGACTACACTCCAAAAGTACTTAATTGGCTGTAAAGCGCTTTGAGACGTCCAGTGGTTGTGAAAGGCGCTATATAAATGCAAGTCTTTCTTTTACCCTTCAGTGCAGGCATCATCACAAAAAATTATACAATACTACAACACAGGAGACCATTTGGCCGATCAGCCTGCGAGGCCATGAAATATTTGACGATCTCAATCTATTCCGAGCTCTGTAACCTCCAATCCTATTCTCAGATATCGATCAGATATCATGGAGCTAATTGGCTCAGCCTCAATTGCTTTTGCTGAAACCCTGTTCTACACAATCCGCTACTCTATGGAGCAGAAAAAATTCTTCTAATCCCTACTCTCATTTCTTAATTTTAAACCTGTACCCTGAGTTCTTTGCTCAAAGTGGCTTGTCAAGGTTGACTCACAATGGTCTCCAATATCAATTATTGTATAGTTGCCGTACCATGCCTGAAATGGCCTCATTATTTTCTGAAAATTCAATAAAAGCTAAATATTTATTTTTAAAAAGAAATGGATTTCTGGCGAGGATCCAGAGTTAGGTACCGTTTACAGGAGGCCTTATGTTTTACTTTGAAGTTGAGCCAGGTAAAAAGCTAAAAGAAAGGAACACAAGGGAGGTTATTATGCCCTGACTGTAAAAAGCTTGCAAGGCTTTCCGAGTGGGTCCACCCTCATCCTCATCAGTGGCCACCTCAGCAAACCCGGTGGAAGGAGGGAGGCGGAATAAACAAAAAGCACAAAAACATACATTGTCACCAGGCCAACAGCACTAGCAGAGAGTTGGCCAGCCAGGAAGCCACACCCTAAGGAAGAACACACATTCACCTCAGAATTCCAGCAAGAAAAAAATTGAAGTCCTGCTTCCCAGACACTGCTCCTTTCATACTCTTTGTGGCACAAGTCAACTAAGGCTGTGTCATTACTATGAATAGCCTGTTCTTTTTGACTATTTTATTTTAATCTGATTTTCCCCTGGAACTGCACCTCCTGCTAGTCTGGAAACAATTTACTACAACACTCAAACACGGAATGTTGTTGGAATCGTTTTATTTAAAGATTTTCACAATAGTTAAAATGGGAACTGCAAACTAGAACGTGGACCATTTCCCATACCTTGGGAGCCTCTTATCAATAACAGCAGACATTGACAACGGGTTTCAACACCGCCTTCAGTGCAGCTTTCGGCCGCCTGAAGACCAGGCCCTCAAATCTGCCACCAAGCTCATGGCCTACAGGGCTGTAGTAATACCTGCCCTCCTGTATGGCTCAGAGACATGGACCATGTACAGTAGACACCTCAAGTCGCTGAAGAAATACCACCAACGATGTCTCTGCAAGATCCTACAAATCCCCTGGGAGGACAGACGCATCAACATCAGCGTCCTCGACCAGGCAAACATCCCCAGCATTGAAGCACTGACCTCACCTGATCAGCTCCGTTAGGCAGGCCACATTGTCCACATGCCAGACACGAGACTCCCAAAGCAAGCACTCTACTCGGAACTCCTTCATGGCAACAAGCCAAAAGTGGGCAGAGGAAACGTTACAAGGACACGCTCAAAGCCTCCCTGATAAAATGCAACATCCCCATTGACACCTGGGAATCCCTGGCCAAAGATCGCCCTAAGTGAAGAAAGTGCATCCGGGAGGGCGCTGAGCACCTCGTGTCTCATCGCCGAGAGCGTGCAGAAATCAAGCGCAGGCAGCGGAAAGAGTGTGCGGCAAACCAGTCCCACCTACCCGTTCCCTCAACGACTGTCTGTCCCACCTGTAACAGGGACTGTGGTTCTCGTATTGGGCTGTTCAGCCACCTAAGGATTCATTTTTAGAGTGGAAGCAAGTCTTTCTTGATTCTGAGGGACTGCCTCTGATGAGGAGGATTTAAAGATTTTCACAATAATTAAAATGGGGACTACAAACTAGAACAGTAAAGGGGGTGCAAAAACATGATACATATTTAATTCTCAAATATTGATGAGAACTACCATTGTAAAATATCAGTTATTAGCAATATGAAGACACGATATGACACGATCAGATGCAATCATTCCTAAACAAGCAGGATTCAATACCAAAAGCCATGAAGACGCACCCAAGTTCCCAAGGTTGCTTTTGGGGGCAGAGCACAGAAATCCACCAACAGAGGTTGGAATCAACCCTCAAATGCTTCACAGCACGTAATATTTTATTTAGAAAGAAAGACTTACATTTTTATATAGCGCCTTTCACGACCACCGAACGTCTCAAAATGCTTTACCGCCAATGAAGTACTTTTGGAGTGTAGTCACTGTTGTAATGTGGGAAAGGCAG
Source organism: Pristiophorus japonicus (assembly GCF_044704955.1). Taxonomy (NCBI): domain Eukaryota; kingdom Metazoa; phylum Chordata; class Chondrichthyes; family Pristiophoridae; genus Pristiophorus; species Pristiophorus japonicus. The sequence goes on along the minus strand of NC_091984.1, from coordinate 223,711,803 downwards.
CAGCCAACTAATGACCAGTTAATCAGTTTTAGTGATGTTGATTGAGGGATAAATATTGGCCAGAACACCGGGGATATCTCCCCTGCTCTTCTTCAAAAATAGTGCTATGGGATCTTTTACTGAGAGGGCAGACAAGGCTTCAGTTTAACATCTCATCTGAAAGACAGCAACTCCAACAGTGTAGCACTCCCTCAACACTGCAAGCCTAGATTTATACACTCAAGTTCCTGGAGTGGGATTTGAACCCACAACCTTCTGACCCAAAGGTGATGGTGCTACCCACTGAGCCACAGCTGACACTATTTAAATTGCAATGGCCCAGTGAATCCACTGACCTTACAACAAAAACAACTTAGATATATATAGCGCTTCATAGGAGAGTAATTAGAAAAAATGTGACATATTTTCATCTAATGTTACTTTCATTTTTTCTACATGTGCTTAAGAGTAAACAGGACTTAGGTCTCCAATTTCATGTAAAACAATGGAATTATTGGGATTAAACATGAAGATTATCTACAAAACAAAAACCTAATAAACAGCAGGGGAGATAGTTTTTGAAGAGGAAGATTGTGCCTGCTGATGGTCCGAGAATTCCTTGCAGAAGTGACGTTCCAATAAAGGCAATTGCAGAATGTTAATAGGCAAAATTACACACACATTCCAAATGACTGAACATTTCTTCCTCTTGCAAATGTGGCCATCATTCTTTCTTTCACACAAGGGGAAATAGTAATGTGGGAAAGGGAGCAAGATTGTGTCCATTTCACAATTATGCCCTGACCTGCTGCACAAGTGATAGAATATACACTGGCCATTGCTTCTCTGAACTTTCATACCTACATTGGCTCCTGGTTAAGCAACGTCGCAATTTCAAAATTCTCATCCTTGTTTTCAAATCCCTCCATGGCCTCGCCCCTCCCTATCTCTGTAATCTCAACAAAATAAGTGACTGAACTCAAGGCTATCCACTGGAACTTAATGCCCTCGACAGTTGATAAAGTGCTTTATTAATGGCAATATGTCAGTGGGTGAAATTCTCCTCAAACACTTGAGCCTCAGCTGCCCTGTTGTTTTCAAGAGATACGAGGCAGAGACTAAGCAGGGAAGGAGGAAAAAGCAGAAGGGACCGTACAGCTCCCGGACTGCATTGGTTCAAGAAGGCGGCCCACCTCCACCTTCTCAAGGGCAGTTAGGGTTGGGTAATAAATGCCGGCCTTGACGGCGATGCCCACATCCTGTGAATGAATAAATAAAATAAAATAAAATAGAATGCATTGAGGCCCTAACCCAGCAGCGAATGAATGCAAGGCCATAGCACAGACCTATTGCTAAAGTTACACAAGTTGGCTGTTTCACTCAATAAAAGGCACAGGAAGATAATGGAAATATCACAACGGGAGGATGAACTTGTCCAGCAATGAGGTGAAGCACATCGTTTTAGCAGAGCAGAGGAAGCTTTACTTTGTATCAAACCTGTACTATTTTCACCTGAGAGTTATGGAGAAAAAGTTGGGGTGTGGGATTAAATTGGAGAACTTTTTCAAAGAGCCGGCACAGGCACGACGGGTTGAATGGCCCCCATCTCTGCTGTAAGGTTCTGTGAAATCTCTTGACACTGCCAATGGATGCTGAAAGCAGGAAAATAGTCCTTTCTCCAGCATTTGTATCGTTCACTTCAGTAACCACAAAATAATGTATTGAACAAAAACGTGCTGCTCATGTGTACTCTGAGAATTCCCCCTAAATTACATTACAAGAAAGACTTGCATTTATATGGCACCTTTCATGACGTCAGAATGTCCCAAATACTTTACAGCCAATAAAGTACTTTTGAAATGTAGTCACTGTTATAATATATTAAACACGGCAGCCAATTTGCGCACAGCAAGCTCCCACAAATAGCAATATAATGACCAGATAATCTGTTTTTTTAGTGATGTTGATTGAGGCATAATTATTGGCCCAGGACACCAGGGAAACTCCCATGCTTGTCTTCAAAATTGTGCCATGGTATTTTTTATGTCCACCTGAGAGAGCGGACGGGGCCTCGATTTAACGTCTCATCCAAAAGACAGCACCTCTGACAATGTAGCACTCCCTCAGCCCTGTCCTGAAGTATCAGCTTAGATTTTTGCGCTTAAGTCTCTGGAGTGGGAATTGAACCCACAACCTTCTAACTCAGAGGTGAGGGTGCGGCACACTGAGCCACAGCTGACTCTACAAGCTTTACTCTTACGAACCACAATTGGGCACACCTTTAATGTTCACACCTTGGTCATTAAGGGCGTTAGCTAACTTCTATATCCCAGAGGTCCTCACAGTGTATCCTCCATTAATTCTGAGCAAACACCTTGTATACATAGCTGTAAACAAAATATATTCCAAAAGTACTTTTGGGAACTTTCCCCAGCACGTCTTCACAAAGACACCCTTTCATACACCAAAACCTCCAAAATGGCACTTGCCGCTTACAGCTCCCTTACTAATATACAGTCTCTGTAATACACAGCTTTCTATAACACACACATCTCTGTAACACACAACTTTATAATTCATCTCTCTCTATAGTAAACATTGCTAATAACTTCCATTTGCATTGGGAGACAGAGACTATATAAAGCACCCTGTCCAAGGTATGGCTTACTCTAATCCTGAATGCCTTCAAAACATTCTTTAGAGTATATGTCATGTATTTATCAAAAGGTTTGGTTGAATCACCTTGAGTACCTACCAGCCCACATTATTTGAGTGGTAGGAAGGCAAATATATATTTTGGACCATGTTTTTTAATTTAAAAAAGTTATATCCTAGTCAGAACCAGTCAGGAGCAAGGAACAGGATGGAAGCACTGAGGAGGAGTAAGACCATAAGAATTAGGAGCAGGAGTAGGCCATTCGGCCCCTCGAGCCTGCTCCACCATTCAATGAGATCATGGCTGATCTTCTACCTCAACTCCACCTTCCTGCACTCTCCCCATATCCCTTGATTCCCTTAATATCCAATCTGTCTGGAGACTGGAAGGACTCAGACGATTTGGGCTAACTGGGTGGGCTCATAGTCCGTGGACAGTAAGAGAGGGAGTTAGGAGACTGAGGGGTTAGAACCAGTGGGAAGCAGCCATAAGGTTGCCTGCAACTCTGCGCACCTTAATTTTAAAGTAATCTGTGTTTGGAACATTATCAATGCCTTCTGAAAATGTCCATGTGACGATGCTCACTGATTCCATTCTACCAACACCTTCAGTGACTCCCATCAAAGAACTCGATGAGGTTAGTCAGGGATGACCTAACTTTGACAAAATCCCTATCTGCCCATTCAGTTTATACTTTACCAAGCGCTCACTTACGCTGACAATGGATGATAGTCATTTTCCTACAAACTTGTGTTTAACTCACTGGTTGGTAGTTATTCAGTTTTTCCCCTTGTCCTTTTTTCAATAATCTTTTCTACCTCCCAATCTTCTAGCATTAGCCCTCAGTCACTCAAGCTTTGGAAGATTATAACTAAGGCATGCCTCATTTCCTCGTGCATTTCCTATACCGTCTTTGGGTAGAAACCATCTGGGCCAGAAAACTTACCTGGTGTCAGTCCTGTTCATTTTTCCTGTTTATACTAATCCCTTTGAGTTTCTCCTCTTTGTTAATCTATAGTCTTTCCTGTCCCTCTGGAATTGTGTTCTTTTCCACTGTGAAGACTGAAGCAAAATGCTCCTTGACTATCAGAGTTTTTTTCAGCTCCAATGCTTGGGAGATATCCTGGTGGAGCGGCTCATTCACTCAAAGAGAGAGTATGAAAATAGATTAGCGGCTAATATACAAGGGAACCCAAAGGTCCTTTGTAAACACATAACTAAAAGGGTAGTCAAAGGAAGGGTGAGTCTGATTAGCGATCAAAAACATCTTCTTATGGAGGCAGAGAGACTAAATGAGTACCTTGTATCTGTCTTCACTAAAGAAGAGGATGCTGTCAGTGCCACAGTAAAGGAGGAAGTAGTAGAGAAATTGGATAGGATAAAAAATAGATAAAGAGAAGGTACTTAAAGGTTTTTTTGCACTCAAAGTAGAAAATTCATCCGGTCAGGATGGGTTGCATCCTAGGTTGCTGAGGGAAGAATGGGTGGAAATTTTGGAGGCAATGGCCACAATCTTCCAATCCTCCTTAGATATGGGAGTGATGCCGGAGGACTGGAGGATTACTAATGTTGCATCCCTGTTTAGAAAAGGGGAGAGGGATAAACCCAGTAACTACAGGCCAGTCAGTCTAATGTCGGTGGTGGGGAATCCGTAAGAGACATTAATCCAGGGCAAAATTAATTTACACTTAGAAAAATATGGGTTAATAAATGAAAGTTAGCATGGATTTGTGAAACAAAAATCGTGATTGAGTTCTTTGATGAAGTAACGGAGAGGGTGGATGTAGTGCCATTGATGTGATTATGGACTTTCAAAAGGCATTTGATAAAGTACCACAAAATGGACTTGTTAGAAAAATTGAAGCTCATGGGCTTAAAGGGGCAGTGGCTGAGTGGATATGAATTTGGCTAAAGGGCAGAAAGCAGAGTAGTGGTGGACTGTTGTTTTTCGACTGGAGGGAGGTGTGCATTGGAACACTTGAAGGACAGGAGTGTTCTCCAGGGGTCGGTACTTGACCACTGCTCTTTTTGTTATATATGTTAATGACCTGGATTTGGATATACAGGGCATAAGTTCAAAATTTACAGATGACAAAAAACTCAGAAGTGCAGTAAACAGTGAGGAGGATAGCAACAGACTGCAGGAGGACATAGAGAGACTGGTGAAATGGGTATACCGCATGACAAATGACATTTAAACACAGAGAAGTGTGAAGTGATTCATGTTGGTAGGAAGAATGAGGAGCGGCAATATAAACTAAATGGTACAATTTTAAAAGGAGTACAGGAACAGAGAGACCTGGGGGTGTACGTACACACTTCTTTGAAGGTGGCAGGACAAATTAAGAAGGCTGTTAAAAAGCATATGGGATCCTTGGGGTGGAATTTCCCATGAATTGTGCTTCTGTCTTCTGGCCGCCCCGCAGGAGGTTTCGGGCCCAGTTTTGCGGTGGAGCGCAGCAGTTGTGCCATTGTGGATTTGGGTTTACAGTGCATAAGCTTTTTGAGTGCCACCCGACCCATATGCCCGCTGTGAAAGCGGGCGGTCCGGCCTATACTGACTGCAGTGAGGTAAGTAATGCCATCCTCGAGCAAGTGTAATTGTTTTAAAAAACATTTTTTTTTTTTAGATTTATGTCGTGGTGGCATGGGCTCTGTATTGGGAATACGGTTGGTGTTTTTTTTCCAGGTTATTTTTTTCTCCGCAGGCCTATCTCAGAGCGCTCCCGGGCTGGCTGCTTAGCTCAGGATTTTCGCTTGCTCAGCCAGTCTAGCGCCCCAAGAGAGGTGCACAACGCCTCCCTTAGCGCTCAGTCCCAGACTCAGGGCCCAGCTGCCCAATTTTGATGACTGAGGCGCAAACTATTCCCGGGCACAAACTTTACCGCCCCACCGCCATTACTGCCCTGAAATCAGCAAAACCTAAAATCCAGCCCCTTGGTTTTATAAATAGACGCATAGAGTTCAAAAGCAAAGAAGTTATGCTATACCTTTATAAAACACTGGTTAGGACCCAGCTGGAGTATTATGGCGAATTCTGGGCACCACACTTTGGGAAGGATATCTAGGCCTGAGAGAGTTTGCAGAGATTTACTAGAATGGTACCAGGGATGAAACTTCAGTTACAATGGAGAGACGAGAAAAACTGGGGTTGTTCTCCTTTGAGCAGGGAAGGTTAAGGGGAGATTTGATATAGTTGTTCAAAGTCATGGAGGATTTTGATGGAGTAAATAAAGAGAAACTATTTCCAGTGGCAGAAGGGTCGGTAAACAGAGGACACAGATGTAAGGTAATTGGCAAAAGAATCACAGATGACATGTGGAAAACCTTTTTTACACAACGAGTTGGTATGGTCTAGAATTTACTGCCTGGAAGCAGATTCAATAAAGGGAATTAGACTTAAATATGAAAAAGAAAAAATTGATGGGAAAAGAGCAAGGGATAACTCTTTCAAAGAGCTGGCACGGGCATAATGGGCCGAATGGCCCCCTTCTGTGCTGTATTATTCTATGATTCTATAGGGCCTCCTTGACCTGCATAAACATACATTCCTCTCTTCAATCATCACAATCAGGTGATCTTTGAAACACCCCCACCGTTGTTCCCACCCTTTCACGCTCCGTACTTCTACCCAACGTGATTCATTCCATTCATTTATATCCTTCCAATCTTCCACCTAGTGGTGTCTTAACTGTCTCCCCTCTCTTTCCTACCTTTCCTAATACCTGGTATATTTAACTCTCAATCTTGCCCAGACTGCAGCCTGGTCTCTGTAATTGCTACCACATCATACCCCTTCAGCTGGATTTGCAATTCCACTTCCTCTTAATTTATTTGAAATACTTCAGAGAATTCATTCCTAGTAATGAATCCCCTTTGCCTGAGGTAGTGTGTGGCGAGTCGACACGAGTTTGAATCCAGTTCAGACAGAAAGGGTGAAAGTGTCTTCTCGCTGCCAGGCGCAAGGGTCCAAATGTATGTTCTGTCTCAACCCAGGGGCAGTGGACACAACCACTTGGCACTAAATTACCCTGAAAGTCCACAAAGGTGGCTGGTGTGTGAATTGTAAATGTAATGCTGGTGAAGTATGTAGCCCTATTATAAACTTCAATATTACATCATGCTTTCAACAATGTGTCTTCTTGTACTAAACTTTCCTTGCCAATATTGTTCGTACTTTTGGTGAAATCTGTCAGGAAATGCTTACATACTGGTTGTTTGAGTGTTCACAATAAAAAGCACTCATGGCGCTGTTGTAATTTCCCTTCAATTGTTTTGTTAGATGTCTGTTGAAATATTGATGCCTTGATGTGGCATTAGCCAACAAAAATACATATAAAAGGAGGATAGAATGGTGCTTGGTGTGGTTGTGTTTTTGCAAAGCAGAGATTTACAGTTGAACTTCTTTCCTCAACCGATCTGGCTGCCGCACCCTGCCCTCCCCCAGCGGGAGTGACTCCTTGCAGGAGTACAGTTCCAGTGACAAATGGATTCTGTAGTACCAAGTGGCCTTTCCTCATCTACAAGCCTTGATCATGAGTGTCAGCATGCTATTTGGTCATGCAAGCCACCACAAAAAATGAGTCTGACCCCATCCAGCAGGTGTTATTAGATTGTGATCGGGAGTTGAAACTCTGGCCACTGAGGCCGATTCTGCTCACCTACCATCAGTCCAACCGAGATCAGCTAACCCATCACTGACTGGAGATTTACACCAAGACCTTCCTAGTAACTGTTCCGCACTACGCAATGCAATTTATCATCAACTGCTCAGTTGATTGCGAGCATCAAACTTGCCCAATCATTTCCCGCCCAGCATCTTTCAAAACAGCAGAGATTTTGACTGACTCCCAGAGTAGTAGCTTAACTACTCCAAAACTGGGGGCGTGTATCCCAAGCACACACAGGAACTTTAGTCAAGGGATACGTAGTGTAGTGGTTATATTATTGGACTAGTAATCCAGAGGCCTAGACTAATAATCCAGACAAATACAAGTTTAAACCCAACCATAGCAAGACCCCTTCTTTACAAGACCTAGCCAAATCCCTGAGACAAAGAACATAAGAAGATAAGAAATAGGAACAGGAGTAGGCCATACGGTCCCTCGAGCCTGCTCCGCCATTCAATAAGATCATGGCTGATCTGATCATGGACTCAGCTCCACTTCCCCACTCGCACCCCATAACCTCTTATCCCCTTATCGTTTAAGAAACTGTCTATTTCTGTATTAAATTTATTCAATGTCCCAGCTTACACAGCTCTCCAAGGCAGCAAATTTGACAGATTTACAACCATCTGAGAGAAGAAATTCTTCCTCATCTCTGTTTTAAATGGGCAGCCCCTTATCCTAAGATCATGCCCTCTAGTTCTAGTCTTCCCATCAGTGAAACATCTTCTCTGCATCCACCTTGTCAAGCCCCCTCATAATCTTATACATTTCAATAAGATCACCTCTCATTCTTCTGAATTCCAATGAGTAGAGGCCCAACCTACTCAACCTTTCCTCATAAGTCAATCCCCTCATCCCCAGAATCAACCATTAAATTAAATCAATGTAAGTGAACCTTCTCTGAACTGCCTCCAAAGCAAGTATATCCTTTTGTAAATATGGAACCAAAATTGCATGCAGTATTCCAGGTGTAGCACTACCAATACCTTGTATAGCTGTAGCAAGACTTCCCTGTTTTTATACTCCATCCCCTTTGCAATAAAGGCCAAGATACCATTGGCCTTCCTGATCACTTGCTGTACTTGCATACTATCCTTTTGTGTTTCATGCACAAGTACCCCCAGCTCCCGCTGTACTGCGGCACTTTGCATTCTTTCTCCATTTAAATAATAATTTGCTCTTTGATTTTTTTTCTGCCAAAGTGCATGACCTCACACTTTCCAACATTATACTCCATCTGCCAAATTTTTGCCCACTCACTTAGCCTGTCTATGTCCTTTTGCAAATTTTTTGTGTTCTCCTCACACATTGCTTTTCCCATCTTTGTATCGTCAGCAAACTTGGCTACGTTACACTCAGTCCCTTCTTCCAAGTCGTTAATATAGATTGTAAATAGTTGGGGTCCCAGCACTGATCCCTGTGGCGCCCCACTAGTTACTGGTTGCCAACCAGAGAATGAATCATTTATCCCGACTCGCTGTTTTCTGTTAGTTAGCCAATTCTCTATCCATGCTAATATATTACCCCCAACCCCGTGAACTTTTATCTTGTGCAGTAACCTTTTATGTGTCACCTTGTCAAATGCCTTCTTGAATCCAAATACACCACATCCACTGGTTCATCTTTATCCACCCTGTTCGTTACATCCTCAAAGAACTCCAGCAAACTTGTCAAACATGATTTTCCCTTCACAAATCCATGCTGACTCTGCCTGACCGAATTTTGCTTTTCCAAATGTCCTGCTACTGCTTCTTTAATAATGGACTCCAACATTTTCCCAACCACAGATGTTAGGCTAACTGGTCTATAGTTTCCTCCTTTTGTCTGCCTCCTTTTTTAAATAGGGGCGTTACATGTGCAGTTTTCCAATCTGCTGGGACCTCCCCAGAATCCAGGGAATTTTGGTAAATTACAACCAATGCATCCACAATCCCTGCCGCTACTTCTCTTATGACCCTAGGATGCAAGCCATCAGGTCTAGGGGAATTATCTGCCTTTAGTCCCATTACTGAGTACCACCTTCTTAGCGATTGTGATTGTGTTAAATTCCTCCCCCCCCCCCCCCTCCCATAGCCCCTTGACTATCCACTGTTGGAATATTGTTAGTGTCCTCAACCGTAAAGACTGATACAAAATATTTGTTCAGAGTTTCTGCCATCTCCATGTTCCCCATTACTAGTTCCCCGGTCTCATCCTCTAAGGGGCCAACATTTATTTTAGGCGCTCTTTTCCTTTTTATATACCTATAGAAACTCTTGCTATCTGTTTTTATATTTTGTGCTAGTTTACTTTCATATCTTCCCTTTCTTAATCATTTTTTTAGTCGTTCTTTGCTGGCTTTTAAAAGCTTCCCAGTCTTCTGTCCTCCTAGTAATTTTGGCCACTTTGTATGCCCTTGTTTTTAATTGGATACCGTCCTTTATTTCTTTAGTTAGCAACGGATGGCTATCTTTTCTCTTACACCCTTTCCTCCTCACTGGAATATATTTTTCTTGAGAGTTGTGAAATATCTCCTTAAATGTACACCACTATTCATCAACCGTCCTACACTTTAATCTATTTTCCCAGTCCCTTTTACCCAACTCTGCCCTCATACCTTCATACTCTCCTTTATTTAAGCTTAGTACGCTGGTTAGAGATCCAACTTTCTCACCCTCCATCTGAATTTGAAATTCAATCATGCTATGATCACTCATTCCGAGGGGATCCTTTACTAGGAGATTGTTTATTAATCCTGTTTCATTACACAGGACCAGATCTAAGATAGCCTGCCCCCTGGTTGGTTCCGTTACATACTGCTCAAGGAACCCGTCCCTTAGGCACTCTTTGAACTCCTCCTCAAGACTACCCTGACCAATTTGATTTGTCCAATCAATTTGGAGGTTAAAATCACCCATGATTATTGCTGTTCCCTTTTTACAAGCTCCCACTATTTCCTGGTTTATGCTCCGATCAACAGAGTTGCTACTGTTCGGGGGCCTATAGACTATGCCCACCAGTGACTTTTTCCCCTTATTGTTCCTTATTTCCACCCAAACTGTTTCAACACCCTTATCATTTAAGCCAATATCGTTTCTTACTATTGCAGTGATTCCATCCTTTATCAATAGAGCTACCCCACCTCCTTTTCCTTTCTGTCTGTCCTTCCGGATTGTCAAGTATCCCTGAATATTTAATTCCCAGTCCTAACATAAGAATTAGGAACAGGAGTAGGCCATCTAGCCCCTCGAGCCTGCTCCGCCATTTAAAAAGATCATGGCTGATCTGGCCGTGGACTCCGGTCCACTTACCCGCCCGCTCCCCATAACCCTTAATTCCCTTATTGGTTAAAAATCTATCTATAAGAACATAAAAGTCCTGGTCATCTTACAACCACGTCTCTGTAATGGCTATCAGATCATACCCATTTGTCTCAATTTGTGCCATCAATTCATCTATTTTGTTACAAATGCTACGTGCATTTAGACAAAGTGCCTTTAAGTTTATTTTTTTTACCTTTTTTTCCTGCTTGTTTTCTCTCTCCTTCAAACTCACTTTCTTTATTTTTGCTTGCTAATTTCAGCTTTACTCCCCTCCCTACTGAATCTATTTTCAGGTTCCCATCCCCCTGCCAAGCTAGTTTAAACCCTCCCCAACAGCACGAGCAAACCCCGCCCACCCCCAGGAGGATATTGGTCCCGGCTCTGCTGAGGTGCAACCCGTCCGGCTTGTACAGTTCCCACCTCCCCCAGAAGCGGTCCCAATGCCTCAGGAAACTAAAGCCCTCCCGCCTGCACCATTTCTCCAGCCACGTATTCATCTGCTCTATCCTCCTATTTCTGTACTCACTAGCTCGTGGCAAATGAGCTCAACTGTTAACTCCACATTGCTCTCAGTGCAGGCACAACCATTGCCAATAAATCTTCCCTTCTGCATCTATCAATGTACTTCTCCTCAGAGTATCATGTAATCAAAATGAGCAACAAAGAGAAAGTAAGAATTACATTTACATAACACACAGCTCAGGAGCATCTCAAGGTGCCTGAATTAATTACTTCAAAGTGTTATGTAGGCAAACACATTTTCTGCTCAGCAAGATCTATCAAACAGCAATGTGATAAATGACCAGTTAATCTGTGTGAAGTGCAGTTAGCCAACATCCCCAGCATCAAAGCACTGACCACACTCGACCAGTTCCATTGGGCGGGCCACATTGTCCGCATGCCCAACACAAGACTCCCAAAGTAAGCGCGCGACTCGGAACTCCAACACAGCAAGCGAGCCCCAGGTGGGCAGAGGAAACGTTTCAAGGACACCCTCAAAGCCTCCCTGATAAAATGCAACATCCTCATCGACACCTGGGAATTCCTGGCCCAAGACCGCCCTAAGTGGAGGAAGAGCATCCGGGAGGCCGCTGAGCACCTTGAATCACGCTGCCGAGAGAATGCAGAAAACAAGCGCAGGCAGCGGAAGGAGTGTACGGCAAACCAGACTCCCCACCCACATTTTCCTTCAACCATAGACTGTAATTCCAATATTGGACTGTACAGTCACTTGAGAATTCACTTTGAGAGTGGAAGCAAGTCTTCCACAATTTCGAGGGACTGCCCATGAACAAATGCAGTTGGTTGAGGTTGGAATGGTGGCCAAAGACAGCAAGAAAACTCCATTCTTCCTTTTGACTGTTTTCGTGGGAATTTCAACATCCGTTGGAATAAGCAGACAGGGTATCCGATTTATGCCACCTCTGGCAGTGCAGCAGTCCCTCGGTGCCTCAAGAACTGGAGTGGTTGGCGGCTGAATGAGACTGTCAAGATAGTGCCAGTTTTGTGGTGTAGGCCAGTGATCACTGGGAACCACATTGAGCGTGCCAAAAATGATGTCACAGCCAGCAGAGAGGAGGCTTTCATCCCGTCAGTCTGGGATGGATTCAAAACCAGCTCTAGATAATTGTGTAAAACCCACTGCCCCACCTCATCCACCAAAATACTTCTCTTTCTGCACATGTTTATGTTTTTCACAGTGATTTATTTGTAAGTAGCACCTCTTTCTATTTTCTTTCTCTCCTCACATGAAACGATGACCTCCAGTCAGAAGGGTGGACACTGATCTGTTCCAGACTCTCTGCCAAGGCTTGGGAACTCACTGTCTGTGTTTGGGGAATTGAAAGCACAACTTCCCCCTCCCACTCCACAGCAGACTTGCTTTACACTCACTGTGTTTGTGGAAGAAAGTGGAATGAAAGCAGGGTTTAAAAAAAAGCGTAGCATCTTCTTACCAAAATAGAAGTATCCACCTTCATCTTTGGGCTGGAAGAATTTTCCCCGGGCCTGAGCATGGACATCTGCTCCCTTTTCAACCAGCAGTTCCACATAGTGTTTACAACGGCGCTCGATGGCAATGTGCAGTGCAGTCTGGCCTGAAACAGAAAGGAGAAAATGAAGTCAGCTCCTTTTCTAACATAATAAAAGAAAATATTTCTGTATTGTCCATTTTCGAGGGTCGCCAACTCTGGTTGGGTGTATTCATAGAAACATAGAAACATAGAAAATCGGTGCAGGAGTATGCCATTCGGCCCTTTGAGCCTGCACCACCATTCAATAAGATCATGGCTGATCATTCAACATCAGTAACCCTTTCCTGCTTTCTCTCCATACCCCTTGATCCCTTTGGCCGGAAAGGCCATATCCAACTCCCTCTTGAATATATCCAACGAGCTGGCTTCAACAACTCCCTGCGGTAGAGAATTCCACAGGTTAACAGCTCTCTGAGTGAAGAGGTTTCTCCTCATCTTGGTCCTAAATGGCTTACTCCTTATTCTTAGACAGTGACCCTTGGTTCTGAACATCCCCAGCATTGGGAACATTCTTCCTGCCTCTAACCTATCCAATCCCGTCAGAATTTTATATGTTTCAATGAGATCCCCTCTCATTCTTCTAAACTCCAGTGAATACAAGCCCAGTCGATCCAGTCTCTCCTCATATGTCAGTCCTGCCATCCCGGGAATGAGTCTGGTGAATCTTCGCTGCACTCCCTCAATAGCAAGAACGTCCTTCCTCAGATTAGGAGACCAAAACGGTACACAATATTCCAGGTGTGGCCTCACCAAGGCCCTGTACAACAACAGTAAGACCTCCCTGCTCCTATACTCAAATCCTCTAGCTATGAAGGCCAACATGCCATTTGCCTTCTTCACCACCTGCTGTACCTACTTGCCAACTTTCAATGACTGATGCACCATGATACTCAGGTCTCATTGCCCCTCCCCTTTTCCTAATCTGTCACCATTCAGATAATATTCTGTCTTCCTGTTTTTGCCACCAAAGTGGATAACCTCACATTTATCCACATTATACTGCATCTGCCATGCATTTGCCCACTCACCTAACCTGTCCAAGTCACCCTGCAGCCTCTCGCATCCTCCTCACAGCTCACACCACCACCTAGCTGAGTGTCATCTGCAAACTTGGAGATATTACATTCAATTCCTTCATCTAAATCATTAATGTATATTGTAAATAGCTGGGGTCCTAGCACTGAACCCTGCGGCACCCCACTAGTCACTGCCTGCCATTCTGAAAAGGACCCATTTATTCCGACTCTCTGCCAATCAGTTCTCTATCCACATCATTACATTACCCCCAATACCATGTGCTTTCATTTTGCACACCAATCTCTTGTGCGGGACCTTGTCAAAAGCCTTTTGAAAGTCCAAATACACCACATCCACTGGTTCTCTCTTGTCCACTCTACTATTTAAATCCTCAAAAAATTCTAGAAGATTTGTCAAGCATGATTTCCCTTTCATAAATCCATGCTGACTTGGTCCGGTCCTGTCACTGCTTTCCAAATGCTCTGCTATTTCATCTTTAATAATTGATTCCAACATTTTCACCACCACCGATGTCAGGCTAAATGGTCTATAATTCCCTATTTTCTCTCATGACTTCTCACCTTGAACCGCCCTGCCCTCACACTCCAGCCATTGGTCCATCCTCCAGCCGCACTGCCCCCCCCACAGCCAATCGGAAACCAAACACGCTTTGGTACCCAATTGGATTAATCTTGACTGTCAGTCCAACAACTTTTTTTCCCATTTCCAGTACTTTTACAACTTATAAATGAAAGAAACTGAAAAAGAAAACACAATGGGGGCAAAATTGCCCCCTTTTTAAAGGTTCATTAGCACCTCCATGGGCGCTAATGGGGTGGAAGAGCCTTTTTGCCCTGGGGTGGGGGGGGAGGTGGTAGTACTACCAGCTCCCAGGAAATTGCTTGGGAGTTTGCGGAGGTGTGCCACACCACGGTTAGTGCCCCGGGCCGCTGCACAACCGGCGATCACCGTCCCACACTGACCCTTTACCGCCCCGTGGGGGAAATTGTCCCACAGGTCGCGAAGCTGGCCGACATCCACTCTCGGGTTGGCTCCAGGGTGGCGGCCCTAGCGTGGTCCGGGCCGCTATCACACAGTAGGCAGGCAAAATCACGGCCGTGAGTTGAAATCCCACCACGGCAGCTGTGGAATTTAAATTCAGTTAGCTAAATAAATCTGGAATAAAAAACTAGTATCAGTAATGGTGATCATGAAACTACCAGATTATCATATAAACCCATCTGGTCCTTTAGGGAAGGAAATCTGCCGTCCTTACCCGTTCTGGCCTATATGTGACTCCAGACTCACAACTGCCTTCTGAAACGGCCCAGCAAGACACTCTGTTTCTTGTAGCGGTTTGTTGCAACAATCACCACGTGGACTGCAGCGGTTCAAGAAGGAGGCTCACCACCATCTTCTCAATTAGGGATGGGCAATAAATGCTGGCCTTACCAACAGCACCCACATCACAGGAATTAATTAAAAAATACAACGGTATGAGGGGCACCTTCAGGGAGCAAAACGGAGAGTCAATTTTAAAAATCTCATTTAAGAATCTACCATCGGGAAATGTGTACAGGGCAAGTAATCATGCCAGCAACCCTCGCCTTATAATGAACCTCTTCATCTTTTGCTTCAATCTTTGATGCAGAGAAAATAATCTTGAAAATATATGCCTTTTAACTTTGAGAAACTTTAAGATTACTGTGTTATTTGATAACAGGATATTTTGAATGCTTTTACGTGCTTATATTTATATCAACTGTATATTTCAATAGGTCCAAAAAAATATACGATTCTGTTTATCTAAACGCAGAAAATTATCCCAGGAATGTATCAGATTTTTCAAACCGGAGTTGGGAGCCTCCAGTTCCATCTGTGCCGGACATCGGGACCTGACCCCACCTTTTCTGTTTTGAGCAGGATAACCTGGAAATTTCTAAGCAGTAAGCTGGACTCAAGGGGGGGGGGGGGGATTTTCCGACTGTGGGGGGTCCCAGCACGAAGCCTTGCTGCGTGCTCCCTCTGATTTTTGGTCCCTTTCACTTAGGCAGGTGAGAGGCACATTACTCTCTGTGTCGCATACTCCCCACAGTTGACTAGTCAGTCAGCTCTCGCCATTCAAGCTCACCCACTGAAGTCCATGTCAATGAAAATCGGGAGCGATCGTCCAAGGTCAAACTGACTTCCTTCCCACCCCCTCGTTTCTTCAGATAGAGCTGCCGTCCTGATGGTTCTCATTACCCCCCAAGAAATGAAACCACACGAAATTGTAGGGTTTTAACCGGCTGCAAATTACAGCGCTCCACCCTCCCCCCTCCTCCCTCTCCAAACACGGCACTAACTTTATACTAAGCACTTTCAAGCCAGTGTCAAGTCATGGATGTCCTTCACTGAGCAAGCCTTTCATTATTTCGGAAGGGGCTGAGATTTGGTGCCGATCGATGTCAGTGCCCGGGAATGACACACTTCTCCTCCTCCCAACCTCAAAACGACCTAATGGTGGGTTTCTGTTACAGCCGTACAGCAGGGAGACGGACTGTGAAATTCTTGCCTTCTGGCTCTATCCACATCTTCCACCCAGAGTTTATATTGCAACGAGTATTCCACATCAATGGAGCAATAAATGATTAACTGTGTGCAGAGTTGCTTGAAAGTCATAATTTATGACCTAATTTTCTGGCCGCCAATTAAAGATTCTTAAAGGGAAAACAGAGGAGGTAAAGACTTCCTCTATTTGCTAAAATAATCAATGTAAATATAAAGATTGCATTTAGGATTTTGCTACAATAAACGGTGGGAATCTGCCCTTGTGGACTCCCGAATTACCAAATTCCTATCGGGAAAATGCCTGTTCACCCACTGGTGGTGGTGTGGTCAGTTCCTTACCTTGCTTTATGATTTAACGTGGCCTTGGAGAGAGTGCAGTGTTGGTTTACCAGAATGATACCTGGACTTAAATGATACCTGGTTAAATTATGAGGAGAGATTACACAAACTAGGATGTATTCTCTGGAATTTAGAAGGCTAAGGGGTGATTTGATCAAACTTTTCAAGATATTTAAGGGAACTGATGGGGGAGATAGAGAGAAACTATTTCCGTTGGTTGGAGAGTCTAGGACTAGGGGGTATAGACTAAAAATTAGAGCCAGGTCTTTCAGGAATGAAATGAGGAAACACACAAAGAGTGGTAGAAGTTTGGAACTTTCTTCCACAAATGGTAATTGATACTAGATCAATTGTAAATTATACATCTGAGATTGACAGATTTTGTTAACCAAAGGTATTAAGGGATATGGGGCAAAGGTGGGGGTATATGGAGATAGGTCACAGATCAGCCATGGTCTCATTGAATGGTGGAACAGGCTCAAGGGGCTAAACGGCCTACTCCTGTTCCTATGTTCCTGTGAAAAAGAAGACTTGGGATCGGAGATTTTACACAGAACGCTCTCTCATGTGACATTCTAACATTCTCCATTGATGGCTGTTGGGTAAAATACAGCGTAGGAAGATCCAGGGTTAAATCGACCCTGTGTTGAGTTACTTGACCTCAGCTAGGGTAGCAATTGGGACTTTACATTGGCCTCAATATTCTAGGCTGTGGTGGGGGGACTCATTAGCCAGGGTTCCAGCTTCTGATTGATAACCAGGTGCTCCTACCGGACATTGCAAGAATGTGGACATCCAGCATCTGAAAATCCACGGCTCTTCCAGAGCAACTCGTGCCATAGGACCGGCGGCAGTATGCTAGAAGGGTCATGTATTAGGCTAGGCCTTCGCCTTTACCCAACATCTTCCGGGGAGGGGAGGGCCTTGCTTAGTGTGCAGCCTCTAACCACCCCAAAAAAGGCCATCGGCGTAAGAGGATGGGGAATGGGTAGGTTTGATCGAGGGAAGGACTCCCAGGGCAGGAGTAGCCTTGTCCTAACCTGATGGAAGAGCCCCGGAATACCAGCCATCGCCGGCAGATATGGGGCCCAACTGGGGATTGTAGCCTAGCCCATGGAGGTAACAGGTTTAATGGATATTTTGTCTCCCTTAGAAAAGGGACCAGTGAGGCACCGAAGGGAAGAAGGAGGCCTGCCACCAACACCCCCACCCACCCCCTGCATGCTCAGCCACACTGTGCAGCCTCTCTGAGTAGGTGGATGCACGAGATGTACAACTAGCAGCACAGGTACCTGTCTGGGATGTTCAGATTAGTTGACCGCCCCAAACGTGGGTGATGTCAACACCAGAGATCACAGGAAAGTTCTTCCCAGCCAGGAAGAACAGCCCAAGAATTTTCAAGTCCCAAGTGTGGACAGGATCAGTCTCCGTCATGATGCCTCCATAACGGAATAGTCTAGTGCCACTAGCTGTTTAAGCTCACACCTGAAAAGTAATCAGCACTTGGGTGAGGTGCCAAAGGGTGGCCAATGTCTGTAAAACTGCACAAGAAAGAAAGTGAGAGGGTAAAAAAGAAGGGCTCCATTTTAGTGACACCATGAATGTGGATCATACCCTCAGTTCATTATTCCCATGGCTTACTGGGTAAAATCTGTCCAATCTGACTTGAAGTTTAAAAAAAATATTAAATTAGTTTACAAAAAACATTCTCACCTCTGTAGTAAACATCTCGGAATGGCGTATTGATGAATTCTCGAAGGTTTCCTGTTTTTTCTGCTATTTCGAGCACCATCGGAATAGTATCATTCTTTCCATTGGTTAGGTTTAACAGTGCTTTTGGCAAACATGTCTTCCCTGTTGAGGGTTCTGGGGACAAGAGCGAGAGAGAGAGAGGGCTGTTACTCTCAGCTCCCAATAGGCTGCGATACTCTGTACATGCATTAGACGGCTAATGAGATGTAGAGATTTGATTTGATTTTCTCCGCATTCAATACATTCAGAGGTGGTATTGCAGCATGCAATAGTTCTGGGCTGAACAGTTTGTTTCTTTGAGTGGATTGTCTATAAAGTTTTAAACTATATTAAAATAGAAATGAATTTATTTTTGCATTTAATTCTGTGTCTTATGATTGGAGTTATTGCTGTTAAAGTACTAACAACTTTTCATCATGAAACAAACATTATTGCTCGTGTTACTATCATGTCCCCTCCCATCCCAAACCCACACTTACCCAGTCCTTGTTCAACCTAAAACTTGTGTAAATGGTGGCAAACCTCAGAGGCAGCCCAGCGCACCACAGGCAGTTAAACGGCCATCCCATAATCTGATCGTCTTGGCTTCCAGGCCCTCTCTTGTAAACTTCTCCAACAATCATTGGTTCTTAAGTGAAAATATTTCATTTCCATGCCAACATTCTTGTGGCTTCCACACATCAGCATTACTGGCCAAAGTGTAGCCAATCAGAGATACAAAACCTATACTTCTGGTGGCCAAGCACTGAATAATGAAATGTATTTATTTTAGGCATTGTACCTACGTGCTTTGACCAAAATTAGAACCAATGTCATAAAAGATCTGTTGTTTTTTTTGATCAGCCCTTGGAGCCAATAGTTGTCCGTGGGCGCTTGCAGCTACAAGAAAGTAGCAGCTGGTCAGATCATCACCAGTTTAATGGCAATTTTACAGAATCGTGCCTTTCTTATGTATCCTACAGATTCATGGATGATCTTATCTTCTATAGATTCTGTGAACTTGTATTCTATAGATTCATGGGAGACCCTGTATTCTATAGATTCTGGGTGACCTTGTATTCTATAGATTCCTGGGTGATCCTGTATTCTGTAGATTCCTGGGTGATCTTGTATTCTATAGATTCCTGGGTGATCCTGTATTCTATAGATTCCTGGGAGCCCTTGTATTCTATAGATTCCTGGGTGATCCTGTATTCTATAGATTCCTGGGTGACCTTGTATTCTATAGATTCTTGGGTGACCCTGTATTCTATAGATTCCTGGGTGATGCTGCATTCTATAGATCCTGAGCTGACAATTGTTCTTAGATTCAGGGATGATTCTATAATCGATAGATTCATGGTTGGCTCTGCATTCCTCAGGTTGATTTAATTTTCGGAGCAGGCCTGAAACTCTTGAGTTCACTGAAACTACTGAGCAATCATCGGCCATTTTTTCCCTCTGCGACCCTGGATGATTCTCCCCATTCGTGCTCCGTACAACACATTACAACTGTGTCTGAATTTCTCTTTCCAACCCTCCTCCTGCAGTTAAACCTTGGAAAGTGTGATTCAGTATACCATAGAGCAATCTATCATAGAATACAGCATAACATAGAACATGATGCATGGCATAACATAGAATATAGTATACCACACAACATAGCTTGACATGGAACATACCATGTCCAAACTGACTAGGAACATAGCTAGTGCCATCTTTTTAAGGAACATCCACTTCCCTAACCACAGTCTAAAACAATCGGGTAGGAAAATTACACAGGACAGATTTATCATAAAACTGATGAGCAAACCCTGACTGTGGTCTGCTAAACCCACTGGCAGCAGAAGTTGTTCCTTTTGCGGTTGAATAGAACACCAAAACTCAGGGGTAGATTTTCGTCTTTACCGGTTGGGCAAACCGTCTGGATGCAGAGCGGGTTCTGCTAGCGGCATGCTGCCCTTTACTGTCTAGACTCACAGAACGAATGACAGCCTGGGTAAGTCGTGTCTGTGGAACCGTACCTCAGAGTCTTCACAAAGAGAGATTTTCGGGGGGGGGTGGGGGGGGAAAACATTTCCTCTCAATAAGAATCCTGTCTCTCGCGATTCTCAGTTTATTCCAAACTCACAAGAACGGAATCTATGCTGCTCCACTGTGCAATACTAACTCTTGACTGAAAATTTTTTTTAATTGCTAAGATTGGAAATACACAGCAGGTTAGTCAGCATCTAAACATTCTGGACTCAGAACTCCACCAAATCGATGAAATGTTAAACTGTTTTTGTTTTTTAGATTCTGACTGACCTGCTGTTTGCTGCCAGTATTTTCTGCTTTTATTTCTGCTCAGATTGAATGGGCTCGGTTTGTTTTCATTGGAACAGAGGAGGCTGATGGGTGACCTTACTGAAGTGTATAAAGTTATGAGGGGCCTGGATAGAATAGATAGGAACGACCCATTTCCCTTAGCAGATGGGTCAACAACCAGGGGGCATGGATTTAAAGTAAGAGGTTTAGAGGAGATAAGGGGAAATTTCTTCACCCATTGCCTGAAAGGGTGGTAGAGGCAGAAACCCTCACCACATTTAAGGGGTGCTTGGATATGCACTTGAAGTGCTGGAACCTGCAGGGCTACGGACCAAGAGCTGGAAAGTGGGATTAGGCTGGATCGCTGTTTGTCAGCCGGCACGGACACGATGGGTCGAAATGGCCTCCTTCCATGCCGTAAATATCTATGATTCTATGAATTCAGATGCACAGCATTTGGCGCTTTGCGTCGGTTACTCGCAGTGTGTTCTCAATCTGATTTTCCTTCTTTCTCTGTCTGCATTGGGTGACGTGAAATTGCAATGGGGTTCTTTTTACAAAAGGCATTTACAATCCTTGCTACACCCCAGTTTACAGAGGAAATCTCTCCGTGCATTTTATCTCGGGCCATGTTACATACCAGAGACTAATCCTCTCTCCAGATGTTTGTAAGCTTTAATTTAAATGACTGCCTTCAAGTGGCGAGAATGGGAACCGCTGGAATGAGTAATGTCTCGTTGCTTAAGCATTCGGATAGTTTTAGTGAAATCTCACAGTGATTATAGCTTCAGTGGCTCCCAGTACAAACCCTCTATATTTGGGTTTTCACTTTACCTCGAAATTCCTCGTCCGTCAGACGCTTCTTTTGACTCAGTAGAAAGACAAGTAGCCCGTCCAGTCCGTTAACTGACCCTTGCGATACGATGTCAAACAGAAGTGCCCTGTTAAAGACCTTCAGAACAGGAGGCGGTTCGGGTGCAGGCGCCTTTACTTTTGGACTGTTTTTACTAGAGAGGAAAAAAATTAGATGGAGTTTTAGGAGGGAGGAAAAGTAACTGAAGTGTGCTTTAAGTTGGTCACAAGTTCAAAGAGCAGCTTAACCCCCTTCAGTGGAACCAGTCAAAATAAATTTAATAGAGTTGTTAGTTGGAAAACCTCTCAATCATTCATTTTCCCCTTCAGAACATGTGGAAGATGATTTTTGTTGTTGTTGGTGAGGTCTGAGCTCATCCAGATGAGGAATGTACACTCCCAGCTCAAGCATAGCACGGTTAGAGGCAGAATAAATCTCCTTCATTGAGCCTCAATAATCAGCCTTGGCCCCAAACTGAGAAGCCACCCCAATGAACCAGTGTGACACTTCTGTTTCCTGCACCAAACCTGCAAGTTCCCTTTCTGAGTGAGACTGCCAATTCATGCCAAATATGGGGGCATTTTTTTTTACTGTGCATTCAAGCCCTCATAAGTCGAGATTGTTTTTCACAACGGATCCCAGTAATATATTTTAAAGGTTAATAAACTGAACTAAGCTGAGAAATATTTCTCCTTTTTTTCCACACACAATTTTCTTCCCTTTTTGCCCTCTCCTCTCAGTTCAGTGTTGGGCTACACTTCCACCCTGACCAACAGACCTCCAACTATCTCACCCCCAAGTGGCCATTCTTCAAGCGAGATCCTATTTAGTGAGTGTTCGCTGGCTGCTTGGGAATGTGAACGGGGGCTTTACACTCGAGCCCATTCATGTCCTCACCCAACACCTACACCAGTGCACCTCCCAGAGAGTCATCGGATAGTAATCAGGAGCACTGCTTTCAGCCTCTGTACACAGTATTACAAAATTATGAAAGATTTTGTCAAGAGTAGACTGAGTGTTTACACTTGTGGGGAAGAGCAAAACCAGAGGCCATCAATATAAGATAGTTACCAAGAAATCCAATAGGGAATTCAGAAGAAACTTTTTTACACAGAGCGTGGTGAGAATGTGGAACTCACTACCACAGGGTGTGGTTGAGGCGAATAGTATAGATGCATTTAAGAGGAGTCTATATAGGGAATGGAGGGTTATGTTGATAGTGTTAGATAAGTAAAGACGGGAGGAGACTTGAGTGCAGCATAAACGCCGGCATGGACTGGTTGGGCCGAATGGCCTGTTTCTGTGCCGTACATCCTGTGTAATTCTTCCCTAAAATAAGATGAGCTGCTGTAACAGTCCAGCGAGCTTGTAACATTGCATATTGATTATTAGGTAACAGAAACAGCCCAGCTCATGAATTCTTGCACTGTTTGCTATCTTTAGTTTATTAAATCGATGACTTAATAGGAACTTAGTCATTTAGTTTTAATTCAGATAATTCAAGACACACGAACATCCATCTTTTAAAAAACTAAACTAACTGGATTATTGAAAAAGATGCAATGGAGGCTCATGTTTCAGAGCCATTTTGGGCAGCCACTATTGCTATAGAAACACAACAAGGCTGTCCCCATATCTTAGTGAGTAAATGCATCGTCCAGTATCTTACTGAGTAATACCTCGTGCAGGGCTGGGGTTTTGCTGACACGGTGGCGGGTAGCATGCTGCGGGATGGAGTCAAGGACACTCGTGTCGATGGCAGAGTCTCGGTTAAGGAGCTCCCTCCAGTGGGTCCCTCCTTAATGAGTGCCTCCCCATTCTTGGCCAGCAGTGGGGTGGGGCCTTGGACGCTTGGGCCGTAGGTGAATTTAACTGCAGTGAAGAATCCTCGCACGTCATGGCTTCAGCCAGCTGCTGGATCTCCTGTGCTTTCTCCACCCACCATCTATTCTTTAGGTCGTGGGTTTTTTATTGGACCTCGGCCTTCAGCCGTCTGTAGAGCTGCTTTGCTGCTCCCGAATTGGGTTGCTGCTTTAAGTTCAGAAATGCCTTGCGCTTGCAGCTTATTAGCTCCTGGATCTCCTGATGCCAAACCAGTCTTGGTGTTTCCTGGTTGAGTGCCCGAGCGTCTCTTTGCAGGCGCTGGTTATGGTGACCTTGAGGGCACACCAGGCGCTGTGGGCACTCTGTGTCTCAGGGTCTTTGAGTGCCCCGGCAGTTTCTGTTGCCGTCGCTGCTTTGGGGCTATATTGATGTTGATAATGGAGTGGATTAGGCGGCGGTCTTTCCAGCAGTCATCGGCTCCTGTCATGGCGCGGGTGATGCGCACGTCCTTGCGGTCCCTCACTCGGATGATGACGTAGTCAAGCAGGAGCGAGGGTGTTGCCACGATGCCTTGTACTTGTCCCTCTGACGGAACAAGGTGTTGGTGGTGACAAGGTTGTGTTCAGGACCAGGCGTCCTCCTATATGGCTCAGAGACATGGACTATATACAATAGACACCTCAAAGTGCTGGAGAAGTACCACCAGCACTGCCTCTGCAACATCCTGCAAATCCACTGGGAGGATAGATGCACCAATGTCAGTGTTCTCACTCAGGCCAACATCCCCAGCATCGAAGCACTGACCACACTCGACCAGCTCCGTTGGGCGGGCCACATCGCATGCCCAACACATGATTCCCAAAGCAAGCGCTCTACTCGGAATTCCTACACGGCAAACGAGCCCGAGGTGGTCAAAGGAAAGGTTTCAAGGACACCCTCAAAGCCTCCTTGATAAAGTGCAACATCCCCACTGGCACCTGGGAATCCCTGTCCAAAGACAGCCCTAAGTGGAGGAAGAGCATCCGGGAGGGCGCTGAGCACCTCGAGTCTCGTTGCCGAGAGCATGCAGAAATAAGCGCAGGCAGCGGAAGGAGCGTGCGGCAAAACAGACTCCTTCAACGTTCCTTCAACGACTGTCAGTCCCACCTGTGACAGAGACTGTAATTCCCGTATTGGACTGTTCAGTCACCTGAGAACTCACTTTTAGAGTGGAAGCAAGTTTTCCTCGATTTCGAGGGACTGCCTATTATGTTGATGACTGAGTAATGTAGACCACAAAGGTCCCAGGTTTATCCCTGATCTAGTGTTGAGATCGTTGATCTGCAGTTGATGAAATAGTACGGATACTGCAGTTGCCTTGCTGTCCCTAGGCTAGGTAGGAGGAGGTAGAAGCATCAGCCAGGATTCCTGTTTCTGATCACCATGTTATGTTAAAATTGTATCGAACCTTAGGCTAGACCACACTTGGAGTACTGTGCACAGTCCTGGTCTCCAAATTATAAAAAGGATATAAGAAGCACTGGAGAAGGTACAAAAAAGATTTACTAGAATGATACCAGAACTGAGAGGTTATAACTATCAGGAAAGATTGAACAGGCCGGGGATCTATTCTCTAGAAAAGAGAAGGCTGAGGGATGACCTGAAAGAGGTCTTCAAATTTATGAAAGGGTTTGAGAGGGTAGACATAGAGAAGATGTTTCCACTTGTGGGCGAGACCAGAACAAGGGCGCCATAAATATAAGATAAGTCATTGATAAATCCAATAGGGAATTCAGCAGAAACTTCTTTACCCTGAGACTGGTTAGAATGTGAGACTCACTACCACAGGGAGTGGTTGAGGTGAAAGTTGATGCACTGAAGGGGAAGCTGGATAAGTACATGAGAGAGAAAGAAAAAGGATATGTTGAAGGGGTTAGATGAAGAGCGGTGGGAGGAGGTTTGTGTGGAGCAGGGAAGGGAGGGAAGGAACACCCCAAGGTATGCTAAACTGTTAACACAATAATCCTGCCTCTCTCCCTTCCCCATTGGGACCCCATAATTTTCATGGGAGATCGATTGCATTATGGCAGCCATTTTACCCTATCGACAACAATACCGGCTACCAGCTCTGATGTCCAAGAAGCTTTCGCTATTTAACAACTGAGTTCCTTTGAAAGTTATTCCATGGAGAAGTCTGCAGCCCAGCTCCCTATGTGCTCCAGCTGGTTGGAGGAAGCACAGAACTAGGAAGGCAGGAGTCTGTGGGAATGGCAGAGATTTGGGTTTGTGTTACTTATTGCCAAATACCTTATGATTTTGCTCAAAATTGCTGATCAGGCATGCGCGTTTCATTCAGAGTACCATCGAGGTGTGAAATGTTAATGTTGAAAGCAAAATAAACACAGGGGCAGAGCAGACAGAAACCATAGTTAACTGTGTCAGGGAAGGAATTTGTTTTAACCAAATCATTAATGTGCACCAGTTGGCTTTGGTGGTTATTTTTGTGTGTAATGTGACTATTTTTTAAATCAAAAAATGCTGGCAATCTCAGCAGGTCAGGCAGCATCTGTGGAGAGGAAGCAGAGTTAATGTTTCATCAGAACTGGAGAGTGTTCGGAAAGAACACATTCTTAACAAGCACTGAAAGGAGGAGGGGAAGACAGAACAAAAGGAAAGGTCTGTGATAGGTTGGAAGACAGGAGAGATTAGAGAGACAAAAGGGATGATGGCCCAAATTCAAATGGTAATGCCAGGAGTTAGAAAAACATTAGTCCAGATCGGGTGTGAATGGTGGGATAATGACCAACTGCCATTATAGACAAGAAGAAAAAAAAGAAACTGGCTCTGAGGGGGGGCAGGGGGAGGGGGGGGCAGGGAGAGGGGGGGGGCAGGGGGAGGGGGGGGGAAAGGATGCCAAAGATTGGCAGCGGTTACGCTCTGAAATTTCTGGGCTAACACTCCAGCGCAGTGCTGCACTGTCACAGATGCTGGGTTTCAGTTGAGACATTGAACTGAAGTCTTGTCTGCTCTCAGGTGGATGTAAAAGATCCCATGGCACTATTTCAAAGAAGAGCAGGAGAGTTATCCCCGGTGT
Source organism: Pristiophorus japonicus (assembly GCF_044704955.1). Taxonomy (NCBI): domain Eukaryota; kingdom Metazoa; phylum Chordata; class Chondrichthyes; family Pristiophoridae; genus Pristiophorus; species Pristiophorus japonicus. Next base: position 223,685,469 of record NC_091984.1, on the reverse strand, counting down.
CTTGGCTAATATTTATCCCTCAACATAACTAAAACAGATTATCTGGTCATTATCACATTGCTGTTTGTGGGAGCTTGCCTGCTGCATTTCCTACATTACACCAGTGACTACACTCCAAAAGTACTTCGTTGCCTGTAAAGTGCTTTGAGACGTCTAGTGGTTGTGAAAGGCGCTATATAAATCCAAGTCTTTCTTTTTTTTTATGAGTCATAGAGGGAGTGTTCAGGAGTGATCATAATTGGTTGAAAAGGTGGGTTCGAGTAGGTTTTGTGAAGAGAGAAGTGGAGAGTTGGCGAACACCAGGATCTGTGAGCATCAGCAACTTGAGTTATATGCAAATTCTTTAAACTTTGTAAGTAGTAGCAAAAACTCTATCATATGCATGTACGTGGGCCACGAGATAGTACTTAAAGAAAGTTCAGTTACCTCTGCCCTAAGCAGTCAAGCAAGTTTCAGGAGACCATAGTTACCTATGATGCATGCATGACTATGGATGCTTAATGTCTTTTCCACAGCCCCCTCCTCCTCTCTCTACAGGTCCCACGTCCCTTAGGAACACCAGACAATAGACCAGACATGACCATCTCCATCCATCCCTTGGCTAATCCCAAAGATCACAGACCTAACTGATCTCAGCCTCGGCATTACAATTTGCCTCACTGTTCCTGGGTTATGCAGGAGAAATAGCAGACAGGATTCATGCTCCTGACTGCTAACCAGTGAGCACTGTTGGAACATTTATGTGTTTTGGTATCAGGCGAGGACAGAATCGGCTCAGCTTTAATGCCGTCCCACTGTCTTGTTCACACATCAAGCATGGCCACTTTGACAAGTTATGTAAGGGCTCATGAAGCTCATGAAGTCAGTACCCCTAGAATGGAGAACTAATGGAATAATGTTGGGTGGGGGCCAAAAAGATTCTGCAGTAGAAGTAACTTTATACGCCTACAACCCTCTGAGATATCTGCACTCCTCTAATTCTGGTTTCTTGCGCATCCTCAATTTTAATCACTCCACCATCGGTGGCCATGCCATCAGCTGCCAAGGCCTTAAGCTCTGGAACTCCCTCCCTAAACTTCTCCACCTCTCTCTCTCCTCCTTTAAGACGTTCCTTAAAACCTACCTCTTTGACCAAGCTTTTGGTCACCTGTACTAATATTTCCTTATGCGGCTTGGTATCAAATTTTAACGCTCCTGTGAAGTGCTTTGGGATATTTACTATGTTAAAGGTGCTATATAAATGCAAGTTGTTGAGTAGGCTGTTGCTGGCTATTGCAATAGCAGTCACATTCGAAAAGTTCAACATGCAGGCAACTACATTCACTTTAAAAGGGTCCAATCCCCAAGGAAGTGTTTTGGAGACCTTTCACTTTGTTTTCAAACACGCAACCTCGATGACATAAATTGGGTTAATAATTGAGGCTGAACTCACACTGTGGAATTTTAATGTTAAAGTAGATGGGTTTATGATTTTATTAAAATAGCGGATAAAAGAATCCCTCTTTCGTAGGAGTTAACATTTTCATTATTAATTGCACACAGCCCAATTTCAGCCTCTTTGTCAAAACACTTTCACGAAGATTGTTCCTCTAAATGAGTACTATTAGATGAAAGAATGTGGAGATTACATCCAACAGCAAGTTTTACAGATGGAGAACATTCACTGCTTTAAAGAAGGTACATTTTTTTTTCGGAATGAGATCATTCAGGGATTCCTCATAAACCCAAGGGATTATGTCCTGCCCTGGCAAAAACAGCAGACGTAACAGAACTCTATTCACCATTCAAAGTACTCAGTCTTAAAGCACAAAGACTCTGAAGGACCACTGTTCAGGTGCACAGACTGCGACTTTATAACCGCAAGTTCCAGAAAAAAAAAACGGCACACAGTGCTGTAAGAAAATGCCTTGCTCTGTTGAAATTATCGAAGGAAAAATATTCACTCCCAAACCACATGTATGTGTGAGCAACTTACTCAAACATCACTTCACATAGGTCGCATTCATCTGCAAGACAACATTTCTTTTCTCTATTTTTAAAATCTAAACATGGTATTCAAAAAAAACCCAAAATGACATTAATGGGTTGTTCCGACCAACACCAGCCATTGAGCTGAATTCCTCTAATTAACTCAGCGTTCATTTCTGCGGGAAAGGGATCGTTCCCCGCGTAACAAGCAAGGAAGGAATATGAAGCTCTCAGGTTGTTAAAGTCTTGGCCTGGAAAACGCTATCTTTCTCTCACAGATGCACACGCACGCACACAACAACCACAACTTGCATTTATGTAGTTCCTTTGATGTAAAAGAACACCCCAAGGCAGCTCAAAATATAAATAGACAGCGGCCAGAGCCATAGAGTGAGAAATTAGAAGGAGTGACTGAGGATTTGGTTCAGAAGATGGGTTTTAAGAAGCTTTTAAAAAGGCGGAGAAAGAAGTGGAGATGCAAAGAGTTTAAGAAGGAAGTTCCAAAGAAGCGAGCCCATCGGGAACGGTGCGGCCAAGAGAGGGGAAATGCACAACAGCCCAGAGTCAGAGGGCTGAAGGTCATGGACAGGGCCGGTTAACCACGGGGCGGATGGGACTGCAGCCCCAGGCCCACCAAAGAACATAGGCCCAGCAAATAAATGTGGGAAATAAAATATAAGACCTCCCTAATAGGCTGAATAGAATGGACAATAAGAGAGGAAAAACAAGACCTAACGTGTACATACCTATTTTTGCAGAGACAAGATCTTTACTATTTATCTGTGTTATTATTTAACAACTGTGTTATTATATAACATATTTAATATATAAAATATATGTTAATATATAATATATTATATTAATATATTATAGTATAAGTCCACCATAGTAATTTGTTATTCTATTTACACGTAATGTAATGAACATGAACAAATATAACTGTAGGCCCATTTGGGTCAGTTTGCCTCAGGCCCATAATCCGGCCCTGGTGGTGGAAAGGATGTGAGAGTGGAGGAGGTTGCAGAGATAGGATGGAGCGAGGACGTATGGGGAATTTGAAGACCAGGATAATGATCTTAGTGTATTCAGGACAGGATGTGGTAGAACAGTGGGCCAGAATTTGCTGTCAAAATAACAGCAAGGCTAATGACATTCGCCATTATTTATGGGTAAATGGAACAGCTCCTTCAGGCGAGGCAATTAAAAGCCAATCTCCAAACGTTGCTGTCCGAGTTACACCACTCCGCCGTTAGCTTCACAAAAACGGCATCTTGCCCTTAATCTCCCCTGTTTTTTTTTTAGGAACTTGCTGTACATGCCCATTAATGTCCCATTAAACTCACCGCAGAAAATTAAGTCTTGTCATTATAAGCGTAAGTAACCTTTTAATGACATGGTAAGTGTTAATGACTGCCAAACAACCTCTTGGCACCAAAAATGAACTATTACAAGTGTGGAGTCTCATTCCTTCAGGTTTTGACATTTTGGGGGAGATTTTAAAACTGTCAACAACATTTTCTTTTAATTTTCCTTTCTATCTCTTTTTTCTCTCTCTTAATTCAATCTTTCTATCCATCTCTCTCTTTCTCTTTCTGTATCTGATTTGACATTGAATTTCCCCCCCTTTAATTCACCCTCCTTCTCAGTCCTTCCTGTGTTTATTTCCTAATCCTTAAATCTCAGTGGTTAAGGAGATAGCCAGTTGGTTGCCCTGTTCACTCGGGTACCTGTTTCCCTTGCTGCGCCGTTATCAGCTCACACTTCCAGCAACTTTGTGGGCAAAAATGTTTGAGTTGAAGGGTCGATGGGGCAAGTCTGACTAAAGATAGACGCCAAGTTCCAGCAAGTTCCGCCCCTTTGTTTATAGCGCCTGAATCCTCAGCACATAAGTCAATGGAGCAGGAGCTCTAAAGATGAAAATTGACTCCAATATATCTATTTATATCTATGTAATAAATATTTTTGCGTCTGCATGACTGTATGGTTCAGTTTAGGCTCATGTTTATGCTTTCTCATTGGTTCAACATGTCTACTGTGAAAAACAACCAAACAGCTTTCAGCTACTGCGGCATTTCCCCACTTCAATCTTCAAACAGAAAAATACGTAAACTCTGAACTCCTATCTCTTTCCCCTTACATCTCCTCCGATCTTTCCCAACCACTCCCCCCCGCCTCCAGCACCATCTCATCCTCAGGACCTCCTACCCCTTGTTCCGCAGGGTCCCCTCATCTGACGGGCCCCTGGACCCGTGCTCTGACCCTCCGTCCCGCCCTGCTGCTGGCTCATAGACTTCTCTTTCCTACCGTCGAACAACCGAGGAGATGGTATATGTAAAGATGTTAACCATGAGAAACACATGCACAAAATCAACAAAGTGATCTGTTAGCTGTAATAAAATCTCAGCATTAACAAGAATTAGAAAATAGCAAGCTTCGCGCTTGTGGTTTATAATGTCATCTAAACCTATAATATATGCACCTGTGAGGATGCTCACAGGTTTGTAGAGCTTTTGAGTGTTGTACGGGGCAGACCCGTGCAATAAGTTTTTAAGTCGGTTCACGGACTCCCAGGTCGCCTCCATTTTCTGCGGCTTGGAAGAGTCCGTGTTCCATGTTTATGTAAAATGTGTGAGGTTGCAGCCCCTATTCCTTTATTTGAAGGGGCTGCTCCTCGATTTCCAGCTGCACTTCAGTCCCATACTCCTGATCTTTGGGCACCTGGTGCAGAGGGAAGTGGGCAGGTCGGAGGGCCTCCTCACAGGCCTGGCCAAGGTGGCCATTAACAGGTCCAGGCAGCGGGCGGTCGAGGGGGTCGTTCAGCCCGACTGCCTGCCTCTCCTCTGCGGCTATGTTCGAGGACTTCCGTGAGAGGTGGGCGCCGGAGGGACTGGAGTGCATCATCACCCCCGGCAACCAAATTCTAATTTGATTGGTTTAATGTTCCAAAGTTTAATTTGTTAATTTGTCAGTTCTAGTGTTCTTTTAATAAGAGGGCATTTGATTTTATGTATTACAAAAATAGTTATGGAGCTGTTGCATTGTGAGTGGCTGAGCCAGTCAGGAGATGTTCACAAGACTCAATAAAACCCCAGTCAGTTGGGTTTAGGTCATCCACGATGAGGTATGCAGTTGTGAGCCTGGTGGATGAACTGGTAATGTGTAGTGTGATTGTTAAACCTTTTTTAATAATCCAACTAGTTCTTAATAACAATGTGTTGCTATGAATTCTTAAGCAAAGAACCTATGAAGCAAATACATTACAGAACCCTTCTGATTTCAATCACTTTAACTATCCATTGTTCTATATATAATATATAAAGGAATATTGTACCTCTGTAACACAGTGTTATATGTAACAGTCTGGTTTATACCGACAGGAGCATCGTGCCATGTGATACACAATGTGTAGCCTGTCAACCCAATGAGTAAATCTTTAATATTTATCAGCAGTCAGTGCATTTGTTTGGAGTTACATTTTCTTTCAATTCTTTGCCACTTTTTAATTTATTTAGCTACTCAAGAATTTAGCTATCCTCAGAAAAAAACATATTAGATACAGCTTTTCCTCTTAGCTTCTGAACAAACCATAACCAATTAATTTGATTTGGTGCTGTGAAATGACAGGTAAATGTTATCCAGGACACTGGGAGAATTCCCTGCTCTTCGAATAGTGCCATGGGATCTTTTACACCCACTTAAACAGGCAGATGGGGTCTCAGTTTATTGTCTCATCCAAAAGACAGCACCTCGGACATGGGAGTATTCCCCCAGCACTGCACTGAGCTGTCAGTCTGGATTATGTGCTTAAAGGGTTTGAACCCTCTATCCGACTCAGAGGAGTGTCAAACTAACCCTAGCCACCCGTTCCATCTCCCTCCCCAATGCCCACATATACATTTTTTGCCCTACAGATATAGGCTCGAGGGGCCGTATTGCCTACTCCTGCTCCTATATCTTATGTTCTTATGTATATAAACCACTATGACAACCATCTAATACAAAAGCAAAATACTGCAGATGCTGGAATCTGAAATAAAAACAGAGAATGCTGGAAATCTCAGCGGGTCAGGCAGCATCTGTAGAGAGAAAAACAGAGTTAACGTCTATAATGGCAGCTGGTCATTACTACGCCATTCACACCCTATCCAGATGAACCTTTTTCTAACCTCTATCATTACCATTCCATTCGGCCCATCATCCCTTTTGTCTCTCTAATCTCTCCTGCCTTCCACCTTATCACAGACCTTCCCTTTTGTTCTTTCTTCCCCTCCCCCTTACCGTGCTTAAGAATGTTTTCTTTTCGAACATTCGGCAGTTCTGACGAAGAGTCGTCGACCCGAAACGTTAACTCTGTTTCTCTCTCCACAGATGCTGCCTGACCCGCTGAGATTTCCAGCAGTCTCTGTTTTTATGGCATCCATCAATCCCACTTGCAGCAGAGCCAACTTGAACAGTATTCACCTCCTCCTCGCCCAACCCACTCAACATGTTCTTTTGCTCCTTTCCCTCAAATCTCTCTCTATCCCATATTAAAAGGTATCTCTCCCCCCTCTTCATTCCCTCTCGGGATGGTCTACCTCCTTCTCCCTTCTCGCCCCAATATTTCTCTCCCTTTTCAGTTCTTTTCGAATCTATTATAAATAGCAGCACATTTAGCAGCATCATTCCATGTTGTAACACACCTCAAGGTAGAAAGATAAGGCAGAACACTTCACAACCACAATTAATTACCCTTTTCCCCTTCTTTTGTGAAGGTCCTAACAGGCCTACTCCTGGACTTGCTGGGTTATGAGCCAGGAGCCCGCCAGACCGAGACCTAATAACCAGTCTTTATTTATGAGCATTGACAGCAAGTGTTGGTCGTCTGGTCAGCATTGAGGCACAGCATAGCACCAAAGCACAGGTGTCACTGGATGTTGTGGACAGTGATCAGGAGCGAGAACCCTAGCTGACCTTGCTCCTCACGAGCCCAGATCTGCAGAGGAGGATTGTACAAATTGCTGCCTTCCTAGATCCCACTCATAGGCATCTTCCACCCTACACTATGTAGTTTAGGACCTGGAATATTAGGTCCTTCATTTGAAACACCTGTGAACTCATCCTTTTTTGGCGTGGAAGCAAGCCATCCTCGTTTCGAGGGACGGCCTATGGTGATCAGTTTGGATTAGTGTTACACTGTGGTGCCTTTACTCATTTGGCCTTTGGGAGAGCAGCAGTGTCATCTTCCGCACTGTAATAGGCTTCTGTCTCAATGTACTGCAGTCTCATAAGAACATAAGAATTAGGAGCAGGAGTAGGCCATACGGCCCCTTGAGCCTGCTCCGCCATTCAATAAGATCATGGCTGATCTTCGACCTCAACACTTTCCTGCTCGATCCCCATATCCCTTGATTCCTCTAGAGTCCAAACATCTATCGCTCTCAGCCTTGAATATGCTCAACAACTGAGCAGCCACAGCCCTTTGGGGCAAAGTATTCCAAAGGTTCACAACTCTCTGCGTGAAGAAATTCCTCCTCATCTCAGTATTAAAAGGCCCACTCCTTATCCTGAGACTATGTCCCCTAGTTGCAAACTCTCCAGCCTGGGGAATCAATCTCTCAGCATTTATCCTGTCAATCCCCCTCAGAATCTTATATATTTCAATGAGATCACCTCTCATTCTTCGAAACTCCTGAACATATCAGCCCATTCCACTCAATGACTCACAGCTCTCTTTTACACTGCACACAACACACGGCATCGGGCAGCGAGCAGCGGGTAAGCTGGTAAAAAAAGTGGCATCAGGGGCTGGGAGATTGCGGGCGGCGAGAATCGATGATATTCTGCGACCGGCGGGAGAGGAAACAGTGAAAAAAATCCCGGGGACCGGGAGCAGTGGTTTTCATGGCCGCCATCTTAGGATTGCAGAAAAGAAAACCCCTCTACAACTTCTGCCTCTCTACAGAAGTTGTCAGTATTCTATGGACAAATAGGCAAGCTGCTCCAAGATTAATGCGATCACCTACACTGTGATCTTTGAAAACCAGGGAGAGAGGACCTGAGGGAAGGAGGGAGGGAAGGGGTCAGTAGGACTATGTGTGTGTGTGTGAGTGTGTTAGGCCCATGCAGCAGAGCCTGGTCTCCAATCGTCTTGGATCCCCTTGCCGTTGGACCAAGACCTTGTTCTGTCAATCCCGTGTGGTGGCTGGTGTGCAACGGCCACCCCACGTTAAAAGAATTCACGCACAGGCATCTTCCACCCTTTAAAATGAAATTCGGGACCCCGCCCGCATTTATCTCATCAGTCACCTTAGAACTCATTTTAGTGTGGACTCCGGGGGACTGCTTTAGAAGAAGACATAACACATTCCCAGGGCTCTGTTATTCTGTATGTGACAGAATCCCAAGAGTAATATCTGGAATGTAACACACTACCAATTATCTTAGCAAAACATTTTCAGCCAGTGTTACAATAACAGTAATCAGAAAAACCAGGCTCCTGAATGTGGCACACTCCTAACTCTCTGTTACTCTGTATATAGTATACCCCTAACTCTAATACCTTCCATATAACACACGGCTAGCTCTCCGATAGCTTGTTATGTCAGGGGTATCCAAAACCTGGGCGCAGGCCAAATTCAACCCACAAGTTCCTTTTAACCAGGTCACGAAGCCTCTGACACTTCAAGTGAACAAATTGTATTTGCATAGTGCTTTATATCTCCCAAAGAAATCCCAAAGCTCTTCATAGCCAATGAAGTACTTTTGAGGTGTGGTCACTGTTGAAATGTAGGGAGATACAACAGCTAATGAGGTAAATGACAAAATATTCTGTTAGAATGATGTTGAGGGATAAATATTGGCCAGAACATTCCCCTGCTCTTCTTCAAATAGTGCAATGGGATCTTTTATGTCCTCCTGAGGGGGCCTTGGTTTAATATCTCATCTGAAAGATGATACCTCTGACAGTGCAGCACTCCTTCAGTGCTATGTGCTCAAGTCTCCAGAGTGGAACTTGAACTGGCAAGCTCTGACTCAGGTGCAAGTGTGCTACCACTGAGCCTTGCCTGACACCTTTAAACTTTGCATGCTAATGCACAAAGGCGATTTTGGTTTATGCTTAGACTCAGCTCTTTAAAATCCTCAGGCCCAGTGAACTGGAAAGGCTGCTCCCTGATTGATGAGGAATTGACCTTTACCAGTCCGCCGAGCCCTGGTGCTTTGAAGAGCTGAGGCTGAAGGTTGTCAAGCACTTGAATCTTTTGTTCATAGGAGCTCCTGAAATGTTGTGACTGAGGAACTCAGATTTTTCTTTGCATGAAGAGGAAGCGCGATAAACACATGAGGGAGAAAGGAATAGAAGGATATGTTGGTGGGGTGAGATGAAGAAGGGTGGAAGGAGGCTGGTGTGGAGCATTAATGCCAGCATGAACCAGATAGGCTGAATGGCCTGTTTCTGTGTTGTACATTCTATGTAAGCTTGCAATTTTGTGTCTGGGCAGCTTGGATTATTTGTGCATTGAGCTTTGAAGCTTGTGTGTTATAGATTTGATGTTTGTACAAGAGGCTTGGATTCCTTTGTGAATGGGGGACTCGCATTTTTGCATTCGGAGAGCTCACATATTTATGTAATCATGTCCCACTCACAGGTTGTGGCATGAGCACCTGACGCCCAACTCCAAAAGACACGTTTCCAGTTGGCTGTATATATCCCGCTCCCACCCTTAGACCACCCTGTGCGTAACGCGCTGCCGACCCTCGTTCAAGCGGTTGCGCGAAGTCACGCCATTTTATTCGAGAGTTCCGTCATACTCACTCTTTGGCCGGTTTCTTTTTCTTCCGCTTGTCGTCGCTGCCCTGCCGGTAGGACCCATAGTCAAAAAGTGAGTCCATGGGAGCCTTCTTCGGGGCGGGGGCCATACTGGGCATGGACGAGTCGTAGATAGAGGACTCCAAGAGATCTATCGGATTAGGCATTCGGTTTTTGAATGCCCCTTGGAATTTGGATCTCAGATTCTGTTTATTGCTCTCCCCATTGTCTCGGGCCGCTGGCCGAGCCACTTCAGCCGCAGTACCACTCTCATCATTCTCAAATAGGTTCGCCAGCGAGGACAGGGGGAAGCCATCCTCGGTCAGGTTCTCCATGCTGCTGCTGTTCAGTTTCCCAGAATCCTTCGCTTCAGTCTCGGCCATCGTCACAAAGTAATCCTGAATGGTAGAAAACAGGGGACGTAAAACTTTGCTTTCTCCTCAAACAAAAACAAAAGTTAAACCAAATTGAATCAAAATGTATCTATCAGGATAGATTGAACAGACTGGGGCTCTTTTCTCTAGAAAAGAGAAGTCTGAGGGGTGACCTGATAGAGGGCTTCAAGATTATGAAATTGATAGGGTAGACATAGAGAAGATATTTCCACTTGTGGGGAGACCAGAACTCGGGACCATAAATATAAGATAGTCACTAATAAATCCAATTGGGAATTCAGGAGAAGCTTCTCCCAGAGAGTGGTGAGAATGTGGAATTCGCTATCACATGGAGTAGTTGAGGTGAATAGTATAGATGCATTCAAGGGAAAGCTAGACAATCACATGAGGGAGAAAGGAATAGAAGGATATGCTAATAGGGTTGGATGAAGAGGGGTGGGAGGAGGCTCGTATTGAGCATAAACACAGACATGGACCTGTTGGCCGAATGACCTGTCTCGGTGCTGCAAATACTTTGTAATACTTTGTAAAATGAGCATTCTGATTGAACAACAACTGGGATAAAACGCTTCAGCCAGCCATACAGATCAAGAGTTCCCAGCTTCACTTGTCAATCTGGTGCTGACTAAGCTAATCTCAGCCAGGTCAACAGGAAATCACACTTTAACATAACAGGTCACTTATAAAGACTGCGACAGCACTTCCTTTAGTGAACTCACACTCCCCTTCCCGTAGGTCAGGGAACACATCACTGGGTCAGTGGGAATGCCCTTAGAATCAAATAGCAACAATCACCATCCAGACACCCTCACATGAAGAATAACCACTTGGGCAAGGGGCTGGAGGCCTAGTGGATAATTAATAGCAATTTAGTTCAACTGAGAAATGTGGGAAGATTGCACTGGGAATATGAAGGCATTTTTGGCTTAGCAGGAAAGGCTGGCTTTTCCTGCCCTAAAGAAAGACTTGCATTTATAGAGCTCCATTCATGACCTCAAGACGTCCCAAAGCACTTTACAGCCATTGAAGTACTTTTGAAGCTAGTCATAGTCACTGTTATAATGTCTAGGTGACAGATTAGTTTCTGCTCCAGAGAAAGGCATTGCCTGATGACAGACCTGCTGCTGCTCTGGTGACAGCCTTGCTACTGTCGTTATGGTGACAAGTCCATTACCTTAAAGGAACTAAGAAACATCTCTCTTTTCTACTGCCATCACAGCAAGGCGTTTATGAGCAGACCCTGACCGTACATAACATTTTTAATGCTTCTAGCAACTTTATGAAATCACACTCTAACATAATGAGGCACTTTCAACAGTGCAATAATGCTTCCTTTAGTAAAGTCACCTTGTTCAAATACAGCATATTCCGGAAGTGAATTAATAATCTTTAATCTTGGGTATAATATTAAAGGGAATAGATATAAAATGCATTGCAACACAAAAAGGGCTCTACATTATTTTCGAAAAAAAAGTTTTGTCGTTACATTACTCGTAGAGTTTGGGACAGTATTTTATCCAAAGTTAACTCTACTGTACCATGCTGTCAGGCTTCACTAACTGTTTGTCCCATGTTGGAGGCTTGCCAAATCCTGCATTAATATACTGTGCCCCTATGTTTCAGTGTTCACGAGGTGATGATTCCCAGAGTTTTTTGGATCAGCAGTTGGTTTTACATGCGGGAATTTTTTGGTCATGGAATCTAACAGCAAACCCTTTTGCTTTCGTTTGCACAAAGGCGATCAATACTGTCCAGCTAGTGTCTATTTTCAATCAGATCCTAATTTCAGGAAATGAAATGTAAGAAAGCCTTTTAGTACTGACTGTCTCAAACAAGGAAAATGCCCACTTCATTGCGGTACTGGGGAGCAGACCCCTTCGATTGATGGGAGCATTGTGTATACCCGTAAATTAAGTCATAGCAAGTTTTGTAATGTATTTGCTTCATGGGTTCTTTGCTTAAGAATTCATAGCATCACATTTGCTATTAAGAACTAGTTGCTTTATTAGCAAAGATTTAAGAATCACACTGCAGTTCATCCACCAGGCTCACAACCATCTGCCTCATCGTGGATCCCCTAAACCCGACTGGCTGGGGTTTTATTGAGTCTTGTGAACATCACGTGACTGGCTAAGCCACTCACAATTCAACAGCTCTGCAAACCTTTGAGCATACTCACAGTGCATACATTACAAGTCTGTGCCCCACTGCACAGTCACTGCACTGTGACTAGTTGGCATAGACCCAACTTCAGGAGAGTTTTGGAGTTGTCAGCTTTTTTAGGATCAGTTCAGGTTTTGCTAGTTTTCTAGATTGGCCATACCTTTGCAACTTCCCCCAGCCTAACTCATACTCTCAGCTCTTCTTACTCTGGCCAAGTGTCATTCACCCTTTCCCTTCTGCTTCACCATTAGTGGCAGAGCCTCCAGACATCTTGCCCTGCACAATGGAATTCTCTTTCCAAATCCATCTGCCTTGTCCCATTTCTTCCCACGCTTCAAATGCCTCTGTTAAACCTATCTCTTTGACCACATCTCCCCAACTCTTTTTCTTATACTGCTGGGGTTCATTTCCCCACGATGAAGTGCATTGGGATGTTTTTCAAGTTAAAGATGCTACATAGTGCAAGTTGCTATAAAGTAATTTTATATTCAGGGAATCTTCAACAGTTCACAGCTTACAACCTCTAGCCTCCTAACCAACTGCTCTAGTCTATTTCTAGGTGGATCAAACTAATTGATAAATTATCAGGTATTGATTATTAAGGGATTTTCTACTCAAACTAATGTTTGTACCAGCTGTTTTTATTAGGGTTGTTGGGTGGGGTGGGGGCACTCGTGACGACAATGGACATAGTTAATCCCACTAATTAACAGATGTGCAAAACTGGACACCTACTCCACCAATTTCATTCCCCTCCCCAGCCATTCTCTCAGCCTGAACCGGACTGTCCTCCATCTCGGAGTCCTGTTCAACCCAAGCTGAATTCCATTCCCAGATCCTCTCCAGCACATAGACCACCTACTTCCACCTTTGTAACAATGCCCACCTTCAGCCCTAATTCAGCACATCGTGCACCATAACCCTCATGATGTCACGTCCGGACTGGACCATTCCAATGTTCACCTGGCTGGCTTCCCATCCTGCATCCTTTGTAAACTTCAGCTTATCTAAAACTCTGCTGCCCCTGTCCTATCCCTGACTAAGCCCACTTGTCCATCACCCTTGGCCTCACTGACTTACACTGGTTGCAGGTTCACCAATGCCTCAAATTTAAAATTATCGTCTTTATGTTTAAGTCTCTTCATGGCCTCGCCCCCTCCCTATCTTCATAAACTCCTCCAGCACTGCAACCCCTCCTGAACGCTGTTTGTCTGACTCTGTTAATTTGTGCACCCCTTCACTCCACCATCATTGGCCATACCCTCAGCTGCAGAGGCCCGAAGCACTGGTATCCCCCTCTCAAACCCCTCCACCTCTCCCTCTCCTCCTTTAGGGCACAACTCTGTGACCAAGGGTCACCCCTCCTTAAGTCTCCTTTTTTGATTTCAACTCTGTGAAGAAAGAAAGATTTGTATTTCTATAGCGCCTTTCACGACCAGCGGACGTCTCAAAGCTCTTTACAGCCAATTAAGTACTTTTGGAGTGTAGTCACTATTGTAATGTAGGAAACGTGGCAGCCAATTTTCACACAAGCAAGCTCCCACAAACATGTGATAATGAATAGATAATCTGTTTTTTTGTTATGTTGATTGAGGCATAAATATTGGCCAGGATAACTCCCCTGCTTTTCTTCAAAATAGTGCCATGGGATCTTTTATGTCTACCTGAGTGCGAGCAGACGGGGCATTGGTTTAACATCTCATCCGAAAGACAGCACCCCTGATAGTGAAGCACTTTGAGACCTTTTTGTACGTTAATGGTGCTATATAAATGCAAATTGTTGTTAGTGTTAGAATGAAGAAAAGACATTTCTTTAAATGCTCATAGACTATCATAATAGCTGTAAGTGCCATATCTACCTAGGATATGTTTATAGAAACATAGAAACATAGAAATTTACAGCGCAGAAGGACGCCATTTCGGCCCATCAAGTCCGCGCCGGCCGACAAAGAGCCGCACGGCCCTCGGTCAGCAGCCCTGAAGGTTACATATAAACCTATGGAAAATGACGGAAAGTCAAAGAGCACCCGGCCCAACAAGTCTGCCTCACACAACTGTGACATCCCTTATACTGAAACATTCTACACTCCACCCCAACCGGAGCCATGTGATCTCCTGGGAGATACAAAAACCAGATAAAAACCCAGGCCAATTTAGGGAGAAAAAATCTGGGAAAATTCCTCTCCGACCTATCCAGGCAATCAAAACTAGTCCAGGAGATCACCCTGGCCGCATTCTATTCCCTGCAGTACTTACCATGATATCTGCGCCGTCCATCAAAAGGTCATCCAGTCTAATCCCAATTACCAGCTCTGGGTCCGTAAGCCTGCAGGTTACTGCACTTCAAGTGCCCATCCAACCATCTCTTAAATGTGGTGACGGTTTCTGCATCCATTACTCTTCCAGGCAGCGAGTTCCAGACCCCCACAACCCTCTGCGTAAAGAAGCCCCCCCTCAATTCCCCTCTAAACCTTCCACAAACCACCTTAAAACTATGCCCCCTCGTAATAGCCCCCTCCACCAATGGAAATAGACCCTTACTATCCACTATGTCCAGGCCCCTCAATATTTTGTACACATCAGTGAGGTCTCCTCTCAACGTCCTCTGTTCCAATGAGAACAAACCCAGCCTATCCAATCTGTCCTCATAACTAAGATCCTCCATTCCAGGCAGCATCCTAGTAAATCTCCTCTGCACCCTCGCTAGTGCAATCATGTCCTTCCTATAATACAGCGACCAGAACTGCACGCAGTACTCCAGCTGTAGCCTAACCAAAGTATTATACAATTTAAGCATAACCTCCCTGCTCTTATATTCTATGCCTTGGCCAATAAAGGCAAGCATTCCGTATGCCTTCTTAACTACCTTATCCACCTGGCCTGCTACTTTCAGGAATCTGTGGACAAGAACTCCAAGGTTCCTTTGTTCATCTACACTATTAAGTGGCCTACCACTTAATGTGTATATCCTTTCCTTATTAGCTCTCCCAAAGTGCATCACTTCACACTTCTCTGAATTAAATTCCATTTGCCACTGCTCTGCCCACCTAACCAGTAGATTGATATCCTCCTGCAGCCCATGACTTTCCTCTTCATTATCAACCACACAGACAATTTTAGTGTCATCTGCCAACTTCTTAATTATACTCTCTATATTCAAATCTAAATCGTTGATATATACCACAAAAAGCAAAGGACCCAGTACTGAGCCCTGCGGAAACATCCTTCCAGTCACAAAAACATCCATCAATCATTACCCTTTGCTTCCTACCTCCAAGCCAATTTTGGATCCAACTTGCCACTTTGTCCTGTATCCCATGGGCTTTAGCCTTCATGACCAGTCTACCATGGGGGACCTTATCAAAAGCCTTGCTAAAGTCCATATCCATATATACTACATCGTACGCACTACCCTCATCGACCCTCTTGGTTACCTCCTCAAAAAATTCAATCAGGTTAGTCAAACACAATCTTCCCTTAACAAATCCGTGCTGACTGTCCCTAATTAATCTTTGCCTTTAAAAATGTGGATTTATCCTGTCTTTCAGGATTTTTTCCAATAATTTTCCCACCACTGACGTTAGGCTGACAGGCCTGTAATTACTCAGCATATCCCTTTTTCCCTTTTTAAACAAGGGTACTACATTAGCAGTCCTCCAATCCTCCGGCACCATGCCCATATCCAAAGAGGACTGGAAAATTATAGTCAAGGCCTCTGCTAGTTCCTCTTTTACTTCGCTCAACAGCCTGGGATGCATTTCATCCCAGTAAAATATAGTTTCAGGAGTTCTGGAATATTCTGGAGAAATTATTCAACCCTTCCCTTGCAGAAGGACCACAAGGAAAAGCTTTACCATACATGATAATTATAGAGTAGAGAAAAAAAAAAGATTTGAAGTCCAACACGGTCTCTCAAAGTAGTCGAGAAGCCACAAACACCATCATCATCATCATCATCATCATAGGCAATCCCTCGAAATCGAGAAAGACTTGCTTCCACTCTAAAAGTGAGTTCTCAGATGACTGATCAGTCCAATACTGGAATTACAGTCTCCGTCGCAGGTGGGGCAGACAGTCGTTGGAGGAAAGGGTGGGTGGGGAGTCTGATTTGCCGCACGCTCCTTCCGCTGCCTACGCTTGTTTTCTGCAGGCTCTCGGTGATGAGACTCGAGGTGCTCAGTGCCCTCCCGGATGCTCTTCCTCCACTTAGGTCGGTCTTTGGCCAGGGACTCCCAGGTGTCGGTGGGGTTGTTGCACTTATCAAGAAGACTTTGAGGGTGTCCTTGAAACATTTCCTCTGCCCAAATGAGGATCACTTACCATGTAGGAGTTCCGAGTAGAGCTCTTGCTTTGGGAGTCTTGTGTCCAGCATGCGGACAATGTGGCCCGCCCAGCAGAGCTGGTCAAGTGTGGTCAGTACTCTCAGCCTGTAACAGTGTTATCGCCCCCACAAATTTCGAGGCTATTGAAACATAACATTCTTAAGGGCTGGACAGAGTAGATGCTGGGAGGATGCTACCCCTGGTTGGAGAGTCTAGAACCAGGGATCATAGTCTAGAATAAGGAGTGGGCCATTTAGGACTGAGATGACGAGACATTTCTTCACTCAAAGGGTTGTGAATCTTTGCAATTCTCTGCCCAGAGGGCTGTGGAGGCTCAGTTATTGAGTATATTCAAGACAGAGATCGATAGATTTTTGGACACTAAGGCACTCAAGGGATATGGGGATAGTGCGGGAAAGTGGAGTTGAGGTTGAAGTTCAGCCATGATCATATTGAATGGCTCGAAGGGCCGAATGGCCTACTCCTGCTCCTATTTCTTATGTACTTATGTTCTTAATCCTGGAATAGGAATATCGGAAGATTAAGGCATGGAAGAGATTGTTTTTTATTCCTCTAGGAGATGAAATAGCAGCACATTTGGAAAGCAGTGACAGGATCGGTCCAAGTCAGCATGGATTTATGAAAGGAAAATCATGCTTGACAAATCTTCTGCACCTAATTTCTATGTTTCTATGATTCTGTCTCCTGTCTGTTGCGAGGGTTGCAATCACAACTGAAGTCAAGACTGATGAGGAAATGTTGCTTTACAGCAGCACACTGCCCCAGTAAAGTTGCCACCCATACACTTTTGAAACTGGAGGCCTTTTATTTTGAGTGGGGGAGAAAAAGGTGAACCTAAACATAAAAAGTCAAAATAAACTGTCCAATTGTTTTCATTCACTGCTGTGTCACGATGCAGAGGCATTAGGTATTGAGGTTTACACTCCATTTTCATCATTAGCAAAGAAACATTTAAACTCAAATCATCTACCACCGTCTGGATTTGAACTTGGCAAAAGACAGCAACCCAAGCTAACAACCGGGGAATTGTGAAGACTCTGGAATGGACATCCAACTCAAATAAACACAAGCCTTGGGTTGCCATGATGCGCCATCACATGCAGAGTACTGGTTTTATTAATTTTTCCACCTAGAGACATCCAGCGTCCTGACCCACAAATCCCAGGTTGTCATAGCTACCAAATAGTTTACTGCAAACACCTCTTTGATACATATTCTATCTCCCCTCCTCCCATACACACCATAGGCCATGGAATTGGTGCAAGACTCAAGAGAGATAAAAGTATCTGACTAGGTCTTTAACATAGAAAAACAGCAAAGTAAATTCCATAAGAACATAAGAACAGGAGGAGGCCATTCAACCCCTCGAGGCTATTCTGCCATTCAATTAGCTCATGGCTGATCTGAACCGCAACCCCATTCACCCGCTTTTTCTCCATATTCCCTGATACCCTTCCCTACCAAAGACACCTTTACACCAATCCTACCATCTGTTCTATTTCAAGTGCTGGGAAAAGGTCCAAGTGCAGGACACCACCAAGGTTCAGAGAAGATGAGATACATCAAGAAGCAACAACAACTTGTATTTATATGGCACCTTTAACTTAATAAAACATCCCAAGGCGCTTCACAGGAGTATTATGCGATAAAAATTTGACATCGAGCCGCATAAGTAGAAATTAGCGCAGGTGACCAAAAGCTTGTACAAAGAGTTAGGTTTTAAGGAGCATCTTGAAGGAGGAAAGAGAGGTAGAGAGGTTTAAGCAGGGAATTCCGGAGCTTGGAGCCTAGGCAACAGAAGGCACGGCCACCGATGGTTGAGCGATTATAATCAGGGATGCTCAGGAGGGCAGAATTAGAGTCAAGCGAGACCAAAACTGTGTTTTAAAAGCCTGTGGATTTTAGGATGATGAGAAGCTGAGAGACGCTGAGAGACGCAAGGCACTCCAGAGTGTTCAGTTCCTGCCAAATAATTAGTTGGAGTAGGAGATGATGCAACTAGTTATGGTTTCAGCACAGTGAGCATTCAGGAAGTAGGAAGAGCATGTAGGAAGGCTCATTTCCAATAGAGCTAACTATCCACGGACTGGGAACTTCCCGGACTGCATGACTCAATTCCTCAATGGGGAGCCCACTTACTAACTAAAGAGATTTTCTTTTAATTTTTTATTTTAATACTTTTTTTTTATTACTCTTTCTTTTGAAGCAGAATTAAATGATAGTGATTATCAGTATCTTGCGCAGTAAGTTATAATTGAGAACAGTCAGACAGGAGTCCTTCTATAAAATTAGCTTTCTTCAATTAAAAGTTCCCGAACATCCGCTTACTACTTCATTTTTGTTGTCCTTTACAAAAAAATTGATAGTCTCAACCAGTTACAGTCTGTACTTCTATATTTCCTGACTATATACTGTTAATTTCCACTCTGGATTTCTTGTTTTCAAAGCAGTGAATTAACATTCTTTTCCCTCACTAATTACTTAATCATGTTATTTCTTAAAGGGCCACTGTCCCCAAGAAAAGTGCCTTGCAAGTCAGTTTACTATGTTTTCTTTAAACCAATGTTCTCCTCTCCTTTCCACCAGGTGTTGACTCCTTGCACGGGGATGGTTCCTTGGGTGCAGGCTGCCCTCTGATAACTTGTCGTTCTTCACAGCTAGACAGGTGAGTGTTATCAGGCTATTCCACCATTTGGGTCCTGTCCTTACTCAATATCCAAAAACTTGCACTTCCCATTACATAGGATTACAGAGCATATACAACACAGAAACAGGCCATTCGGCCCAACCAGCCCATGCCAGCATTTATGCTCCACTCGAGCCTCCTCCCACCTTTCCTCATCTAAATCTATCAGCATAACCCTCTATTCCCTTCTCCCTCATAAAATTGTCCAGCCTCCCCTTAAATGCATCGATACTATTCGCTTCAACCACTCCCTGTGGCAGCGAGTTCCACATTCTCACCACTCTTTGGGTAAACAATTTTCTTCTGAATTCCCTATTGGATTTCTTGGTGACTATCTTATATCGATGGCCTCTATTTATGCTCTCCCCCACAAGTGTACACATTCTTTGTGTATCCACTCTATCAAAACCTTTCATCATTCTATTAGGTCACTCCTCAGCCTTCTTTTTTTAAGGAAAAGAGATCCAGCCTGTTCATCCTTTCCTGATTTGTATACTCTGGTATCATTCTTGTAAATCTCACGTGTAAATCTCAGCATGCTCACAGGTTTGTGGAGCTGCTGCACTGTGAGTGGCTTAGCCAATCACGTGATGTTCACAAGACTAAATAAAACCCCAGTTAATTGAGTTCAGCTTCTCCACGATGAGGCATGCAGTTGTGAGCCTGGTGGATGAACTGGTAGGGTTCAGTTTGATTGTTAAACCTTTGCTGATAAACCAGCTGGTTCTTTACAGCAAATATGTAGCTGTGAATTCTTAAGCAAAGAACCCATGAAGCAGATGCACTACAGGGTTAAAGGTATAACTGTGGCTGTACTGGGAGTAAGAGGACCTGAGGGAGGGAGGGAGGGGGTTAGTGGGAATATGTAAGTGTGTGTGTGTGTGTGTGTGTGTATGTGTGTGCTAGGCCCATGCAGCAGAGCTTGGTCTCCAATCGTCTTGGGTCCCCTTGCCATTGGGCCAAGACCTTGCTCTGTCAAGTTTGTGTGGTAGCTGGTGTGTTACAGCCACCTCACGTTAAAAGAATTCACACATAGGCATCTTCTACCCTTTAGAATGAAGTTCGGCACCTGGAATGTCAGGACCCTCATGGACAACCCCAACAACGACAGACCTGAACGTCGCACTGCTATCATTTCCCAGGAACTCAGATGTTTCGACAGAGACTGTAGATCCCACATTGGTCTCATCAGTCACCTTAGAACTCATTTTAGTGTGAAAACAAATCATCCTCGACTCCGGGGGACTACCTAAGAAGAAGACTGGGAGTGGATACTTTCCGTGTAATATACTTCTACTGTATATCAGAATTGCTTAGAACCTTTCAAACCTAATATGATGAATCTGACTGGGGATTTGTTCCTTGTTGCAGATTGAGAGAGATTCGTGGTTCGGCAAAGGAGCACTCAGCTGTCTGTCGGTAGTCACTCGAGGTGAACGTTTTCAGTCTTGGCCACCATGCTGTTGATATTTAAAATTCAGCACCACCTAAGTACTGTTGTGTGGAGCCCTGCTAAAGCTGCTGTTGGGAATGATCCAGATGATGCACCCATCGATTTTATTTCTCCCTAACCTGTGTTACTCAGATCAAACTCATTAATGCACATGCGGCTGAAGCAAGGCCATCTTCACAAGTTTACTCACAAGGCTTCCAATCGGAGTCGATATGATGACAAATCCCCCTACAAGAGCTTCCTTATATCTGCTGCATTATTCCTACAGTGAGCCTCTCCTCATAAAGAAAGACCTGGCATTTATATAGCACCTTTCACAACCTCAGGACATCCCAGCCAATGAAGTGAGTGTAGTCACTGTTGTAATGTAGGAAACTTGGCAGCCAATTTGCACACAGCAAGTTCCCACAAATACCAATGTGATAATGACCAGATAATGTTTTAGTGATGTTAATTGAGGTATAAATATTGGCCAGGACACCAGGGATAACTGCTCTTCTTCAAATAGTGCCCTGGGACCTCTTGCATTCACCTGAAAGAGCAGACAGGACCTTGATTTAATACCCTCAGTACTGCACTGGAGCATCAGCCTAGACTTTTGTGCTCAAGTTTCTAGAGTGGGACTTGAACCCACAACCTTCTGACTCAGACGTGAGAGTGCTACCCACTGAGCCACGGCTGAAAGCTAAAGTTAAGCACTGGGCAAAGGAGAGGTACTTCTCTGCAAATGAAAAAAAAGAGTTACTCTAAACCACTGCTATTCTCTCCAAGGTCATTGTTACAGGCTGTGAGCAGTTCACATAGCCAACAATATATTTTTTTAAATGTTTACAGTGATTGAGATTAGAGGTGTTATTGTTGGAAAATGGAACACTTCCATTTTTCAAGCATTCAATGTGTCAGTATCATACATTCTCAAAGTGGCAGCTTGACTCAATTTGGGTCAGAAGGTTATGGGTTCAAGCCCCACTCCATATATAACTTCGGTTAACCCTCTAATGATGAAATGCTGTCTTTTGGATGATAGTTTCAACCAAGGTGAATGTTAAAGAGGAGCAAGGAGTACTCATGGCCAACATTCCTCTCTCAACCAATACCAATACTGGATATTCATCTCATTGTGCTTTGTAGAACATTATTAGTACAGAATGGCTGCTAGATCTACCTCCAATAATCACAGGAGTGGGCTTGGTTGTGATGGCACTTCCATCATGGAACAGCCTGCCAATATTTAGTGGTCTAGACTCCCACATAAACAATGGCCACTCAGGAGGACATCAGCCGTACATGGAACCATAACGCAGCACAAAATCAGCGCCTTCAGAAAACACTCGTCTGTACAGAAACTCTCATGGAACAAGCTGATTATCCCCTCTGACCTTGTACTTTGTCTCAGTTCAATTCTCGCTACACCGCAGTTAGTATATATTAGTATATCAATTCTGAGAATAGATTTTCACATTCAAATGCATCCAAGAATACTGAAAAGAAAAACATCATAGAGATACTTCTGACTGTGTTTGTGATCAATTTCCCCCACCTCCACCATCACCAGGCACCATCCTTCTTTATACCATAGCCCCTGCAGTGATCAGCCGCAGTTAAACCTGACACAGTGCACTAAAGGATCAAAACGGGACGCGAAAATCAGCAACAAGACTGCATTACGGAGGCAGTGAGGCTCTCCATTCCCAGTGTGCACAGAAGGGAGAGGTAGAGCAAGAAAGAGCAAAAACCCGCAAGCGTATGAGGGAGCAGAGAAAGAATTCGAGACAGCACAAGAGAGTGAGAAGGAGAGAGATAGAATAAATGAATGGAAGACATCAAAAGAGATAGAAAAAGAGGCCGAGTATGGAATGAGGGGAATGGAGAATGAGGAGGTAGTGCAAAAATTATTATTGATACCACATTAATGGGAAAATTTAGGACTATATAAATGTATAAATTTGAGATGGTCATGAACCTCTGTGACCTGAACTCATGTGAAATGAGAAACATTCATCGGGAATTTCCACGGGACTTGTCCTGTTCCACCACCATAACTTCAGCGGGAACTACGTTTGTGGACTTACAGCAAACTGTCGCCAGAGTTATGAGAGCGAAGAGGGTGAATCTCCAAGGAAATACCCAGAGATTGTATTTAGTTTAGAAAATGACTGACGGCGCTCCACCATTGAATCAGCTGATGAATGCACTATGTGCACTATATAGACCAGGAAGGTCAGAGGTTGTCCTGGTTTTCCATGGCTACCTTTCATTTCCAAGCCCAGCCTGATCCTATCACCCACAGATCTGCATTTCCCAGGTGGGGATACTGGATCAAGACCAGTAGCTCTGGCTGGTCTCTCCCTCCCTAGCCCAGGGACACTCCGGCTCACTGTCGCGCCCTGACTGCAGGCCCAGCTAAATCATCTGACGCAGCACAGATCGTAGCCGAGACCATCCTGATCGGTACTGTTCTCGGTGAGATTACTTAACCGAGCCATGAAGGACCCCAAAAGAGGAAGCCTTCTGGGGCGAGCGACCTTAACTCACTGTGCCTGGGGAGTTATTTGAGTAACGCCAGGCACAGAGGAGTTCGGGGTACCCCAGGAGGTCAATGGCAAGTAATGAGTTGTTTACCGATGAGGTACAGGCCCCCGTGTGAAACTAAAGCCACGCGTCAAGGCAGGACGGTGAGAGTGCTGTTGTGGTATTAACATTTGGTGAAATCCTCCATCCATGACGTCCACACATACCAAAAACAAAAAAAGCACAAGTTTATTAAAGGGTGCAGCATCTGGAGGCTATTTCAGAGGAGGCGTGGGTTTCTGTAGGGCTAGGGTGTGATCCCCTTCATGTGGGGTCAAGATATCCCTTCGGCTGAAGCTAGTGGTGGCCACACCCAGACAAGTAGCTAAAGATAATCTCAGATCTTTCAATTACAATCTAACTAGAAGGGTATGAATAACCACGTCTTTGAAGATACATTCCTGCTCTGCACACACTAAATCTTGAGATTGTCTGGGATAGTCTGTTTGTTTTGTCTTCCTCTTCCAGCTGCCCTCCAATTTACTCCCCTGCTATCCTGAAGATGTAGACTCATGCCAGGGCACGGTTCTACAATCAGCAATTGCTCTCTACTACCTCACACACATGGCCATTCATTGTGTGTGGTTTGGACTCCTTAACACTCTGAATGAAAGAGAGACTAGCATTTATATAGCGCCTTTCACGACCACCAGATGTCTCAAGCCGCTTTACAGCCAACGAAGTACCTTGGACACTAACTGCCCATCCCGGACTCATGGAGTGGGTGGGTGTGCCATCTGTAATTAGGCTTTTGTCTCTTCCTTCGATCTGTAGGCTTCGGGGACTATACCAAAGCAGCATGCATTAACTTGCCCTGTAATTGGAGCGACTACATTGGCTCTGTTTACCAATCTCGCCTCCCCCAACAACTCTGTTTGAGAACACATCACATACATTCTGAAATCACCAGAATGCAGTGCTCCATCTCTCCATCCCGCTCACACCTCACGATTGCTTTACAAATATATTGACTCAGACTGGTGAGTCTACTCGGGTTTACACTCGCTGAGAAGCAGTTGGTCTGAGCTTGCGTGGAAAACACTGCCGCTCAAGACATGACAGCAGACAACATTGAGCCAAAGCTAATCTAGAACTAATATTGATGTTTGAGAGAAAAAACAGTAGAGTGATAAATAAAGAGCAATTAAAGCAGCAAAACTCAGCGCATGGAATGCTCGTTCCCAGAGGGGAGTCAGGAAGCGAGACCTCCACATTCACACAGCCACTTCCTGCTTGCTACATAGATTTGTTGCCAAGCTCTGCTCCCTTAAAATTCAGACCTTTCCACCAACTTTGCTGCATTCTTTTTGGACAAATGAATTTGTTGGTCTTGGATGGAGCTGAGGACCACAGAGTAACATAGAATGGGGATCGCAAAGCCAATCAGATTGGGGGCCACAGAGTGACACAGAATGGGGGATACAGAGTGATGTAAAATGGGGGTCACAGAGTGATGTAGAATGGGGGTCAGAGTGATGTACGATGGGGGTCAGAGAGTGATGTAGAATGGGAGGTCACAGAGTGATGTAGAATGGGGGATCACAGAGTGATGTAGAATGGGAGGTCACAGAGTGATGTAGAATGGGGGATCACAGAGTGATGTAGAATGGGGGGTCACAGAGTGATGTAGAATGGGAGGTCACAGAGTGATGTAGAATGGGGGGTCAGAGTGATGTACGATGGGGGTCAGAGAGTGATGTAGAATGGGGGGTCACAGAGTGATGTAGAATGGGGGGTCACAGAGTGTTGCAGAATGGGGTTGCCAGTCCAATGCTTCCCGATGATGGAGGTAAGGTCAGAGGGTGAGGCATCTCCGAGGCCAGTCTTGCATTCTCATAGTGACTGGTTATAAAACCTGCCAGTGCTCAATATCTAGGCTTATACATGAAGAACAACTAGTTGTACAAGGTATTTGATTCACCACCTTCAGAAGAGGAGGAGGTTGAAAGGACAAATTAGGTTGGGGTATATCCCAGAGCACTGTAAGATTTACTGTGTTGTTAAGTAAAATCTAGAAGACAAGCAGCCTCTCAGAGGTACTCATCAGGATATAAGTGTGCGTTTTCTTTGACTGTGACACAGCAGTGCGAGACCTATCATCCAGACTCCACATAGTTACTTTGGGCCAACCCTGTAATGGGTACACACAGCTGGAGTTGCCGAGTCGCTCAGCTCCGACACTTGATCTTTTGATATATTCTCCTGCAGGCTCGTGGCCAACCTCCGCCTTCTCACTATCAGGACCCTCCTAAAGTGGGAGTCTCAACAGCATGACTCCCATGTAAAAAGAGAATCCCATTATTGGCGGCATGTTTTTACTGTTTTCCCACTCTGTCCCGCCGCATTTCTTCATGCATGAACCTAAACGGTGAGGGTTGACAAATTATTTAAGGATAGGAGTTTGACCATTTTTAAATCTCACATCAGAATCTCACTATAAAGTGGGAATGTCACAATCAGAACTTCTTTTTAAGGATCAAGATGCCTCTTTAAGGAGAAAGATCCACAGCCTTTTAAAAATTAAACATTCTTGCCAGGAAATATCCTCGACGATTCTCTTCATCATCTGTCGTAACTTCAGTGGAAGATTGGCGTAAACCTCGGACAGATGATCAGGAGAACCCCACTGCCTCTGCCCCTTCTCTCAAGGAAATTCCCGGGGTCTACTTTTTTCCCTCTTTTTTATATTTTCTTTGCCTGCGCTTTAGTTTGGTCCCATTGAACTACACTCAATGTCTGGTAACCTCTTTCCCATTCCCTTCTAATGCCGTTTGTAACTGGCTGCTTGAAGGTGTATGAGAGCGCCACTCATTCACTGGTTGAATCATAGAATCATCAAAAAGTTACATCACAGAAGGAGGCCATTCGGCCCATCTTGCCCATGCCGGTCGGAAAAGAGCTACCCAGCCTAATCCCACCTTCCAGCACTAGGTCCGCAGCCCTGTAGATTACAGCTCATTAAGTGCACTTCCAAGTACATTTTAAATGCGATGAGGGTTTCTGTTTCTACCACCCTTTCAGGCAGTGATTTCCAGAACCCCACCACCCTCTGGGTGAAGATGCTTTTCCTCTAATTCTTCTACCAACTACTTTAAATCTATGGCCCCTGGTTATTGACCCCTCTGCTAAGGGAAATAGTTCCTTCCTATCCACTCTATCTAGATGGTTCCTGATGGTTGAGATAAGGAGCTCGCCCTGTGGGATCTCTGTCACTTGCCTGCTCCGTATTGTGAGGGATGGGGGGCCACTCCACATCTGCAGCCTTCAATTCACTAATCACCTAACCTCGTACATTCTTTCCAATGCTCTCCGTACTTTAAAAGCCAGAGTCGCATGACGCCCTCTCGTTCTTCTTTGCTCAAACGAAAGTAAGTAAACTTGGGTGAGTCTCTCCTCGTAATCGTAGAGCTTCAGCTCTCTGAATCATCTTTATCTGACGCCTCTCCAATGCACCACTGACCTTTTCAAGATAGGGAATCCAAGACTGCACGTGATACGCCAAGAGTGCCCGCACCAAGGTTAGAATCATTTGTTTTGGTGTATATACAGTGAAGTAAACGTGAGATGTATGGTTAGTCTGGTTGATAATAGTTTTTTGGTGACTGGATAGTTTCAACCAATGACCGACAATTGCAGCGTAGGAAAGCTTCCCGGGAAAACGCACCCTTTAACCATCCCAACAAACCTTTTTCTCTCTGCAGGAAGATTAACAGAGGCAGCCTTGCAGCCAGCATTGCAGAACAGACTCCTAAGCAACACAGTAACATGTTTACACCACAATCAAATAAAGTGCCATCCAACACTGATAAACACACAGTTTGCCAGCCGAAAAATGTCGGTTTCTAGAAACGTCTTATTTCTAAAAAAAAAGGTAATTGGCATCCTGGAGGCCATTGAAGCGCCTTGGGATGTTTTATTCTGTTAAAGACATTATATAAATGCCATCCGTTGTTATGTTAACTAGTCATTCAACAACGTGGTTGAAATGCAACAAAAACACTCAATTAAAAACTCGCACCTACACTCCTGTGATTACATTTACAAATATGTGGCTGACCTTTGTGCTAAGTTTGCTAGCAAACTCAGTACATCCAGTGCTCTGACTATCGGCAACCAGATAATCAGGAACATTCGGATCAGGAATCCGGTACAATGGAAGTGAATAAGAGGTTTGGTACAAGTGACTGCAAGCCATAAGAATTAGGAGCATGGGTAGGCCATTCGCCGCCTCGCGCCTGCTCCGCCATTCAGTAAGATCATGGCTGATCTTCTACCTCAACTCCACTTCCCTGCACTATCCCCATGGGGAAGTCAATGAGGAAGAGAGTGTTTGAAGACCAGGACCTCAAATCTAGCACCAAGCTTATGGTCTACAGGGCAGTAATGATACCCGCTCTCCTATATAAAACAGAGATGAGGAGAAATTTCTGTGGAATTCGCTGTCTCAGACACCTGTGGAAGCTGGGACATTGAATAAATTTAATACAGAAATAGACAGTTTCTGAAATGATAAGGGGTTATGGGGAGCAGGCGGGAAAGTGGAGCTGAGTCCATGATCAGATCAGCCATGATCTTATTGAATGGCGGAGCAGGCTTGAGGGGTCGTATGGCCTACTCCTGTTCCTATTTCTTATGTTCTTATATGGCTCAGAGACATGGACCATATACAGCAGACACCTCAAAGCGTTGGAGAAGTACCACCAACGCTGTCTCTGCAAGATCCTGCAAATCTACTGGGAGGATAGATGCACCAATGTCAGTGTTCTCGCTCAGGCCAACATCTCCAGCATCGAAGCACTGAACACGCTCGACGAGCTCCGCTGGGCGGGCCACATCGTCCGCATGCCCAACACAAGACTCCCTATGCAAACGCTCTACTCAGAATTCCTACACGGCAAGCGAGCCCCAGGTGGGCAGAGGAAATGTTTCAAGGACACCCTCAAAGCCTCCTTCGTAAAGTGCAACTTCCCCACTGGCACCTGGGAATCCCTGGCCCAAGACCACCCAAAATGGAGGAAGAGCATCCGGGAGGGTGCTGAGCACCTCGAGTCTCGGCGCCAAGAACATGCAGAAATCAAGCGCAGACAGCGGAATGAGCTTGCAGCAAACCAGACTCCCCACCCACCCTTTCCTTCAACCATTGTCTGCCCCACCTGTGACAGAGACTGTAAATTCCCATATTGGACTGTACAGCCACCTGAGAACTCGCTTTTAGAGTGGAAGCAAGTCTTCCTCGATTCCGAGGGACTGCCTATGAATGGGAGCAACATGAAAAGGCCAGAGCATGTGACCCTCAATGATAATGTTCTCCATTATGCCCAACACAGCATGGGTTTCATTAGGCTCCAGCTGTATATCCCAACATTTATATTGGTGTTGTTCTATTGAAAGACTGAGGTTGCTGTAGATTTTAGGACTTATACAGTCACTGTTCCTAATAGAGGATCTTTGGCAAATACATTTTCGATGCCTGCCTAATAACCCTGTCTGTAGATGATCAGAATTCACTGGCAGATTTCACCTACAAGCTAGCAGCAAACAACTACATTTATATTGCGCCTTTAGCGTCCAACGCGCTTCACAGGAGCGTAATCAAACCAAAATTGACACTGTGACAATTTAAGTTGAATTATATCATTATTAATACAAGTGACTTATTATCACTCTGATCTGCTCAGAAGACAGCATATTCACAGCCTCCAGGACTTTTTAGAATCATAGAATGATTACAGCACAGAAAGAGGCCATTCGGCCCATCGAGACCATGCCAGCTCTCTGCAAGAGCACTTCAGCTCGTCCCACTCCCCCGTCCTTTCCCCATAGCCCTGCACATTTTTTTCCTTCAGGTACTGGTCCAATTCCCTTTCGAAAGCAGTGAATTCCAGATCCTAACCACTTGCTATGTAAAAATGTTTTCCCTCATATTGCCTTTGGTTCTTCTGCCAATCACCTTAAATCTGTGTCCTCTGGTTCTCGACCCATCTGCCAATGGAACAGTTTCTCTCTATCTACTGTGTCTAGATCCAAACTGCCAAACTGCAGCATAGAAACAGAAAAACATGTTACTCACAGTTAGTGTAGAAATATATGGACACTCAGTCTGTACCAAATCACTTGCTTTAGTCAATGCATAACAAAAAGAAATTGGTCCTCCCAGTATGACACTGCTGCAAGGTAAGTGCTACATGACTGTTCCAGCTTCTCTGCATTCCCATTGACTGAACCGGCACATCTTCACGTCAGCATGGTGTAGACAATATAAACACCAGGGGCTAGAAATTGCCCCCCGCCTGAAATGAGGCGCACGTACCCTGTTTCGATGTTTTTTACCGCAGCTGCGGTTCAGGTCGACTCTTTCGGGAAATTCCGCTCTTTTTTTTTTGTTTTCATCCGAAAGTCGGTCATAATGGGGAGCGGTGACTTCGCCTGAGGGGCAAAAACACAGCGGTGACAGCAACTGAGGGGCGGAAGTTGGGGGCGGGGCGTATTCATCGCTGCGATTACATCATTACTGCGCCGTGTTACCACGGCTCCCCCCTTCACTTAAAGGGGAGAGCCTCCGCGCTTTTTAAACTTCAGTCCACTGGGCCATCAGAGGGTTTCGGCCGGCCCAAAGGCCTGGCACCTAAGCAGGGGTGCCAAGCTGCCTGTTGGCGGCCCGGCTGAACTCAGGGGCATAATTGTCGGGCCAACCTGGCAGTCGGCTGACAAAAAAAGACATGGCAGCAGCAGCAGTGAGCCCTCCTCTTTAAGGGAAGTCGCACCACCGTTGCAGAAGGCCACAGCCTCACTGGATCACCAGGGAAAAGCTTGTTTTGGCCCCGCCGGGCGGCAGAAGATTTTCCAAGGGGAATGTCGCCATCGGGGTTAGATCGGCGGTGCGCACAGTGATGATGTGCTTAATATCGATCGGCAGCAGCGGAGCGGTAAGTGGGGTGTCAGGGTACCGCCGGGAAACCTCGGAAAGGCAATTGGGCTATCAGCGGTCATTCCACCAAAAGTCGGTGGCCACTCCACTCCGCAGCGTGGCCCCCGATTTGCGGTGGTAACAAGCCTTAAGGAGAGGGGCAATTTCAGCCCCCAGGCCTAATCTGTAACGCTCACTTCATAGTTTGCTGCTTATAGACAAATGCAAATGAGTCTATTGCAGGGGAGTAAAACTACTTAATGGTGGGGATCGCAAAGCAATGATAGCATTCATGAGTCTGTCTGAGGTCCACAATTCACTCCACGTTACAAATCATTCCTAATAGTGGAGGAGGGAAAATAATAGAAAAAAAGAAAGACTTGTATTTATATAGCGCCTTTCACGACCACTGGACGTCTCAAAGCACTTTACAGCCAATGAAATATTTTTTGTGGTGTAGTCACTGTTGTAATGTGGGAAACACGGCAGCCAACTTGCGCACAAGCAAGCTCCCACAAACAGCGATGTGATAATGACCAGATAATCTGTTTTTTTTATTCTGTTGTTTGAGGGATAAATATTGGCCAGGACACGGGGGATAACTCCCCTGCTCTTCTTCGAAATAGTGCCATGGGATCTTTTATGTCCACCTGAGACGGCAGACGGGGCCTCGGTTTAACGTCTCATCCACCTGTCTCATAAAGACAGCACCTCCGACAGTGCAGCACTCCCTCAGCACTGCACTGGAGTGTCAGCCTAGATTTATGTGCTCAAGTTCCTGGAGTGGGATTTGAACCCACAACCTTCTGTCTCAGAGGCGAGTGTGCGACCTACTAAATACTAAATTTTAAACATTCCCTAAAAACTCCGGTGCAGTGCTGAGGGAGTGCCATACTGTCGGAGGTGCCACCTTTCAGGTACGATGTTAAACCGAGGCTCCGTCTGCTCTCTCAGGTGGACATAAAAGAGCAGGCGAGCTCATCCCGGTGTCCTGGTCAATATTTATCCCTCAACTAACATCACTAAAATCAGATTATCTAGTCATTATCACATTGCTGTTTGTGGCACCTTGCTGTGCACAAATTGCCGCGTTTCCCACATTACAACAGTGACTACACTTCAAAAGTACTTAATTGGCTGTAAAATGCTTTGAGGTCGTGAACGGCACTTTAGAAATGCAAGTCTATCTTTTACAAAGATGAAAGGAATCCTCTACTGCATTAAGGGTATCTTCCCGCCCACACAACCACCTTCTTTAAAAAGAGGGAATAGGGAGACAATATTAATTGACCAAAGCCTCAGAAGTGCACGAGTGTACCATTTTCATTTCCCATAGCCGTCACCGTTATAGCCTCTGAGTCAAACCACCATTTACTTCTGAATTATTACAGACGGTTTGGTGCTGTAATCTCCACCCACCAGGAAATGCCTCAAATTAATTTCACTTCAAACTATTAGAGCCAGCAGGCAGTGAGAGGAAGGAGACTTTCATCCTAGCCGTCTGAGCGGGATTTACCACAGGTAAAATGACAATGCTCTGTCCCACTGAGAGACTCAATCCTTTGAAGCGTTTGGGAGGGGAAGGAATGAAATAAATGCATGTGTATATTTGGTTAGGTTAGGGTGTGTGCGTGTGGATGTGTGGGGCAGTCAGTCAGTCCCAGCAAACCTATAGTTTCTGGTACACGATCAAGGACTAAATCTCATTGGAGTTCAGAAGAATGAGAGGTGATCTTATTGAAACTTATAAGATAATGAGGGGAGCTCAACAAGGTGGATGCAGAGAGGGCATTTCCACTCGTAGGGGAAACTAAAACTAGGGCGCATAGTCTCAGAATAAGGGGCCGGCTGTTTAAAACTGAGATGAGGAAGAATTTCTTCTCTCAGAGCGTTGTAAATCTATGGAATTCTCTGCCACAGAGAGGCTGGGTCATTGAATATATTTAAGGCGGAGGTAGACAGATTTTTGAGGGATAAGGAAGGGTTATGGGGAGCGGGCGGGGAAGTGGATCTGAGTCCATGATCTTATTAAATGGCAAAGCAGGCTCGGGGGGCCTCATGACCAACTCCTGCTTCTTATGTAAATCGAACTGCAGCCCGGGCGGGGCAAATGAGATATCCAGGAGCATCCTATGGTGTGATGATGATCCACACTACTTGTAGTAAAGAAAGACTTCCATTTATATAGCACTCTTTCACAACCATCAGACATCCCAAAGCACTTCACAGCTAATGAAGTGTTGTAAAGAAGGAAATGCAGTAGCCAATATGTGCACAGCAAGCTCCCACAAACACCAATGTGATAATGTCCAGATAATCTGTTGTAGTAATGTTGATTAAGGGATGGATATTGGCCAGGACACCAGGGAGAACTCCACTGCTGTTTTTCCACCTTAGAGAACAGGCTTGGTTTAACATCTCATCTGACCTCCAACAGTGCAGCACTCCCTCAGCACTGCACTGGAGTGTCAGCCCTGAGTTTTGTGCTCCAGTTTCTGGAGTGGGACTTGAACCCACAACCTTTCAACTCAGATAGCAGGGGGTGCTACCCACTGAGCCATAGCTGACACTCTATACCTAATGCTATTTACATACACACAGGTTTACTCTTGCTGGTAGAATTGCAATTGGTTAGGTAAGCAGTTACCTAAAGGTATTTGATCAGCTTCTATTCCAAATGTTGCTTTTTTTAGTCCTTCCAAGATGCAACTTCTCAAAGTTTCATTGATGGAATGAAACAACACAATGAATACTTAAATTCCAGGTGTCTCGCTAAGAATCATTTTATTTGTGCATCTACCACAGCTGAACCTTGCATTAAAGTCATCTGCTATTAAAAACCTGGCTCCGGGCAAAGTCTCCACAATTCTCCCCGGATGGCTCAGCTGGTTAATGAACCATTCAGTTGTGGAACTGTGCCTCATAAGTCCAAACTCTTTGCTAATCTCAAGGGTTGAGAGGATGTTAGAATTGATCTCAGCTTCTGCAGATTAGTGAGAAGACAAACCAGCCAAGGTTTCTGCTCCTGATCACTATCTGGCAACATCTACTGGGAAGTGCATGAGTGTGGTCATCAGGTGGGGAGGGGGCTGAACTCACCTGTGGTGCCCCTCTGTGGTTGAATAACCCATTTATATAGTGTTTATATAGTGCCTTTAACATAGTGAAAAGTCCCAAGGCGCTTCACAGGAGTATTATGAAACAAAAAAATTGACACTGAGCCTCATAAGGAGAAATTAGGACAGGTGACCAAAAGCTTGGTCAAAGAGGTAGGTTTTAAGGAGTGTCTTGAAGGAGGAAAGAGAGGTAAAGAGGCAGAGAGGTTTAGGCAAGGAGTTCCAGAGCTTGGGGCCTCGGCAACACAAGGCACTGCCACCAATGGTTGAGCGATTATAATCAGGGATGCTCAAGAGGGCAGAATTAGAGGAGCATAGACATCTCGGGAGGTTATGGGGTTGGAGGAGATTACAGAGATAGGGAGGGGCAAGGTCATGGAAGAATAGTAAAACAAGGATGAGAATTTTGAAATCGAAGCATTGTTTAACCGGGAGCCAATGTAGGTCAGCGAGCACAGGGGTGATGGGTGAGCGGGACTTGGTGCGAGTTAGGGCACAGGCAGCACAGAGCTTTAGATCACCTCTAGTTTACATAGGGTAGAATGTGGGAGGTCAGCCAGGAGTGCGTTGGCATAGTCAAGTCAATTCCAACGCACTATCTAGGCTCACACATGGAGAATGAACACTTGATCAAGATGTGTGACATCTGAAGTTTGTGCCATCAGGAAAGGAGGAAGAAAAATTTTGGGGAAAAAACCCTTCATGGGAGGGACTTCTTTGCCATCTCCAGCAGTCTGTCAGGATGAAGTTCCACTGTATTCTAACTGCACAAACCATAACTCACTCTTCACAAAAGCTGCTCTCTTCGAAGTGACCAGCACTGTTTTGGACTACAAGTTACTCCAGGCCTAATATCCAGTTTTTAAAAAAATAACTTGAATTTAATTGAAGTATTGATCCATTATAAATGTGAGCCTTTGGTTCAATGGTAACATTCCCACCTCTGAGTCAGAAGATGAAGAGTTTGAGCCCCACTCCAGACAGCCCCGGAGATCGGAGACCAGAGTACTGGCTCTGAATACTGAGTTGGCATCCAAGGGTGTGGGTGGGGCTCTTTAACCTGGGTTGCAGTCCACCTGGAGAAGGCACTTTGAAGATAAAAACTGTGAGGAAGGCAATGTGGAAATCATAAGAACATAAGAACATAAGAATTAGGAACAGGAGTAGGCCATCTAGCCCCTCGAGCCTGCTCCGCCATTCAACAAGATCATGGCTGATCTGGCCGTGGACTCAGCTCCACTTACCCGCCCGCTCCCCATAACCCTTAATTCCCTTATTGGTTAAAAATCTATCTATCTGTGATTTGAATACATTCAATGAGCTAGCTTCAACTGCTTCCTTGGGCAGAGAATTCCATAGATTCACAACCCTCTGGGAAAATAAATTCCCTCTCAACTCGGTTTTAAATTGGCTCCCCCGTATTTTGAGGCTGTGTCTCCTAGTTCTAGTCTCCCCGACCAGTGGAAACAACCTCTCTGCCTCTATCTTGTCTATCCCTTTCATTATTTTAAATGTTTCTATAAGATCACCCCTCATCCTTCTGAACTCCAACGAGTAAAGACCCAGTCTACTCAATCTATCATCATAAGGTAACCCCCTCATCTCCGGAATCAGCCTAGTGAATCGTCTCTGTACCCCCTCCAAAGCCAGTATATCCTTCCTTAAGTAAGGTGACCAAAACTGCACACAGTACTCCAGGTGCGGCCTCACCAATACCCTATACAGTTGCAGCAGGACCTCCCTGCTTTTGTACTCCATCCCTCTCGCAATGAAGGCCAACATTCCATTCGCCTTCCTGATTACCTGCTGCACCTGCAAACTAACTTTTTGGGATTCATGCACAAGGACCCCCAGGTCCCTCTGCACCGTAGCATGTTGTAATTTCTCCCCATTCAAATAATATTTCCTTTTACTGATTTTTTTTCCAAGGTGGATGACCTCACACTTTCCGACATTATATTCCATCTGCCAAACCTTAAACTATCTAAATCTCTTTGCAGCCTCTCTGTGTCCTCTACACAACCCGCTTTCCCACTAATCTTTGTGTCATCTGCAAATTCTGTTACACTACACTCTGTCCCCTCTTCCAGGTCATCTATGTATATTGTAAACAGTTGTGGTCCCAGCACCGATCGCTGTGGCACACCACTAACCACTGATTTCCAACCCGAAAAGGACATTTATCCCGACTCTCTGCTTTCTGTTAGTCAGCCAATTCTCTATCCATGCTAATACATTTTCTCTGACTCCGCATACCTTTATCTTCTGCAGTAACCTTTTGTGTGGCACCTTATCGAATGCCTTTTGGAAATCTAAATACACCACATCCATCGGTACACCTCTATCCACCATGCTCATTATATCCTCAAAGAATTCCAGTAAATTAGTTAAACATGATTTCCCCTTCATGACTCCATGTTGCGACTGCTTAATTGCACTATTCCTATCTAGATGTCCTGCTATTTCTTCCTTAATGATAGCTTCAAGCATTTTCCCCACTACAGATATTAAACTAACCGGCCTATAGTTACCTGCCTTTTGTCTGCCCCCTTTTTTAAACAGAGGCATTACATTAGCTGCTTTCCAATCCGCTGGTACCTCCCCAGAGTTCAGAGAACTTTGGTAGATTATAACGAATGCATCTGCTATAACTATGGCTGATCAGTTACTCTTCCCTAATAAATGGCTCAAGAATCTCATGTGTGAGACTCAGGGACATAGGAACAGGCCATTCAGCCCTTCGAGCCTGTACCACCCTTTAACTAGATCATGGCTAATCTGTACATCAATTCCATTTACCTGCATTGGATCTATCTCCTAAATTGAGTTAAGCCCTGCTCGAGGGCAGAACACAATGGATGGAGGATCATGATAAACATTATAAGCAGGGCAGTTTGAGAGATTTTTTTTTAAGTTGACAATCTCGAATTACAAAGATTTTTACGAACAATTTTTCCTCCATGGGCACTACACCCGGGGCCAAATGTTTTGCCCCATTAAAGGCGCAGTATAAATGTTAAGTTGATGTCTGCTTTGCCAGTATTTTCTATTCCCCTGCAGGGTAGTGAATGCCGGGTCATGAAAAGAGAGACTTGGATTTATATAGCGCCTTTCACAACCACCAGACGTCTCAAAACGCTTTACAGCCAATGAAATATTTTTGGAGTCACTGTTGTAATATCGGAAACAGCAGCCAACTTGCGTTTTTTTGCTATGTTGATTGAGGGATAAACATTGGCCAGGACAAATATTGGCCAGGATAACCACCCCCCCCCCCCCCCTCTTCTTCGAAATAGTGCCATGGGATTTTTTACGTCCAGTTGAAAGAGCAGACTGGACCTCGGTTTTACGTCTCACCCGAAAGAGTGCATCTCTGACAGTGCAGCACTCCCTCAGCACCGCACTGGAGTGTCAGCCGAGATTTTATGTGCTCAAAAGTCCTGGTTCGCAGCCTAACCCGCTGCCAGCGATCTCTGGAGCGAAATAGCATTCAACGTTCTTGGTTTCAATTCGAACACTAGCCTTATACACCGGTAGCAAGAGAAGACACGGCAACATCCATTTACATAGCGCCTTGATGACAGACCCAGAGATAGAAGCATTAACGCAGACTGAGAGAGGGGGAAAAAGACAGAAACAGAGAGAGACAAAGAAAGAGAAGGAACGAAAGACTCATAGACAAATCAGGAGAAAGAGAGAGACAGGCCAGGGAGAAACTGGGAGAAAAGGGGGGTGAGAGAGAGCAAAGGAGGCATGAACTCCTAAACTTACTGATTAAAAGAGGAGACAAGAATAGACAGAT
The DNA here is from genome assembly GCF_044704955.1 of Pristiophorus japonicus. Lineage (NCBI taxonomy): Eukaryota > Metazoa > Chordata > Chondrichthyes > Pristiophoridae > Pristiophorus > Pristiophorus japonicus. Next base: position 223,648,276 of record NC_091984.1, on the reverse strand, counting down.
AAAGAAAGGTAGAGAGGTTAATTGTGTATTGAAACTTACTTTCTGGCAGTTTTGTCGATTTCTGTATCTTCCCAGCAGCGCCTCCCGGATTTGATTCAAACTTTTGAGTCTGGATTTCTTTTCACTTAAGGCAGATTCTGGCTATAGAAAACACAAAGCCATCGGATTTGAATTTAATTCTAAAACATCTCCGAGGGTATCCTCGCCGCTCCGTTTTATTGCAGCTTATTTCCCCGGCTCTCGCCCTTTCCGCCGCTGTTTTTCAGATCGCTTTCTTTTTCCCTTTCCCAAAACCTGCAGCGCCGATTTCCGAGCCCACCTCTTAAAGTCACATTGCCCGAGTTACTGTTCGAGAACCGAAATTGCTCGGCGTCACGCCGTTTCGTTGCACTGAAGCAGAATCTTTGCAAGATCCTCCCTGATTCGCCCATTCTACTGAATCTGTGTGCCCTCCCCCAAATATGATTCATGTGTTCCCAGCAAGATCGCAGCATTTCATTGTGTGTCTCCAACTAACCCCAATTTAATTTATATTGTAATATTTCCCCCCATACGGTTGCATGGGCAACAAACACGGCCCTAGTACCTATCTATTCCACTGTGAAGGGCTTCGCAAGGCCAATCCTCTTCGCACCCCATATTCACATCCTGACTGATTCCCCCCGCCCCTCCCAACCTGATACAAGGCTACTAACAGTCCTGGTATTTATATAGGAAATAAAGATTTGCATTTATATGGTGCCTTTCATGACTAGCGGAAGTCCCATGTCGCTTTACAGCCAATGAAGTACTTTTTGAAGTATAGTCATTGTTGTAATGTAAGAAACATGGCAGACAATTTGCGCACAGCAAGCTCCCACAAACAACAATGTGATGATGACCAGCTAATCCTGTTTTAGTGATATTGATTGAAGGATAAATATTGGCCAATACACCGGGGATTACATAAGAACATAAAAAATGGAGCAGGAGTAGGCCATTTGGCCCCTTGAGCCTGCTCCGCCATTCAATAAGATCATAGCTGATCTGATCCTGGTCTCAACACCACTTCCCCATAACCCTTGACTCCTTTATCATTCAAAAATCTGTCTATCTCCACCTTAAATATATTCAAAGACACAGCCTTCACAGCTCTCTGGGGCAGAGAATTCCAAAGATTCACAACTTTCTGGGAGAAGAAATTCCTCCTCATCTCAGTTTTAAATGGGCGACCCCTTATTCTGAAATGATGCCCCGAGTTCTAGATTCCCTCATGAGGGGAAACATCCTCTCTGCATCTACCCTGTCAAGCCCCCTCAGAATCTTATATGTTTCAATAAGATCACCTCTCATTCATAGAAACATAGAAACATAGAAACATAGAAAATAGGTGCAGGAGTATGCCATTCAGCCCTTCGAGCCTGCACCACCATTCAATAAGATCATGGCTGATCATTCACCTCAGTACCCCTTTCCTGCTTTCTCTCCATACCTCTTGATCTCTTTAGCCGTAAGGGCCATATCTAACTCCGTCTTGAATATATCCAATGAACTGGCATCAACAACTCTCTGCGGCAGGGAATTCCACAGGTTAACAACTCTCTAAGTGAAGAAGTTTCTCCTCATCTCAGTCCTAAATGGCCTACCCCTTTTCCTTAAACTGTGTCCCCTGGTTCTAGACTTCCCCAATATCGGGAACATTCTTCCCGCATCCAGCCTGTCCAGTCCTGTCAGAATCTTATATGATTCTATGAGAACCCTTCTCATCCTTAGAAACTCCAGTGTATAAAGGCCCAGTCGATCCAGTCTCTCCTCATATGTCAGTCCAGCCATCCCGGGAATCAGTCTGGTGAACCTTCGCTGTACTCCCTCAATAGCAAGAATGTCCTTCCTCAGATTAGGAGACCAAAACTGAACACAATATTCAAGGTGAGTTCTCACCAAGGCCTTGTACAACTGCAGTAAGACCACCCTACTTCTATACTCAAATCCCCTAGCTATGAAGGCCAACATACCAGTTGCCTTTTTCACCACCTGCTGTACCTGCATGCCAACTTTCAATGACTGATGAAGCATGACACCCAGGTCTCGTTGCACCTCCTCTTTTCCTAATCTGCCGCCATTCAGATAATATTCTGCCTTTGTGTTTTTGCCCCCAAAGTGGATAACCTCACATTTATCCACATTATACTGCATCTGCCATGCATTTGCCCACTCGCCTAACCTGTCCAAGTCACGCTGCAGCCTCTTAGTATCCTCCTCACAGCTCACACCGCCATCCAGTTTAGTGTCATCTGCAAACTTGGAGATATTACACTCAATTCCTTCATTTAAATCATTAATGTATATTGCAAAGAGCTGGGGTCCCAGCACTGAGCCCTGCGGCACCCCACTAGTCACTGCCTGCCATTCTGAAAAGGGCCCGTTTATCCCGACTCTCTGCTTCCTGTCTGCCAACCAGTTCTCTATCCACGTCAGTACATTACCCCCAATACCATGTGCTTTCATTTTGCACACCAATCTCTTGTGTGGGACCTTGTCAAAAGCCTTTTGAAAGTCCAAATACACCACATCCACTGGTTCTCCCTTGTCCACTCTACTAGTTACATCCTCAAAAAATTCCAGAAGATTTATCAAGCATGATTTCCCTTTCATAAATCCATGCTGACTTGGACTGATCCTGTCACTGCTTTCCAAATACGCTGCTATTTCATCTTTAATAATTGATTCCAACATTTTCCCCACCACTGATGTCAGGCTAACTGGTCTATAATTACCCATTTTCTCTCTCCCTCCTTTTTAAAAAAGTGGTGTTACATTAGCTACCCTCCAGTCCATCGGAACTGATCCAGAGTCGATAGACTGTTGGAAAATGATCACCAATGCATCCACTATTTCTATGGCCACTTCTTAAGTACTCTGGGATGCGGACTATCAGGCCTCTTGGATTTATCGGCCTTCAATCCCATCAATTCTTCTAAACTCCAATGAGTATAGGCCCAACCTGCTCAACCTGTCTTCATATGACAACCCTTTCATCTCAGGAATCAACCTAGTGAACCTTCTCTGAACTGCCTCCAACGCAAGTATATCCTTCCTTAAATAAGGAGACCAATACTGTACATGCAGTACTCCAGATATGGTCTCACCAACGCCCTGTACAGTTAGCAGCATAGAAACATAGAAATTTACAGCACAGAAGCAGGCCATTTCGGTCCATCGTGTCCATGACGGCCGTCAAAGAGCCGCACGGCCCTCGGTCAGCAGCCCTGAAGGTTACATATAAACCTATGAATAATAAACAATGGCAGACAGGTAAAGAGCATCCGACCCAACCAGTCTTCCCCACACAACCGCGATACCCCCTGCACCGCAACATTTTACACTCCACCCCACCTGGAGCCACGCGATCTCCTGGGAGAGGCAAAAAAACAGATAAAAACCCAGGCCAATCGGGGGGAAAAAAATCTTGGAAAATTCCTCTCCGCCTCATCCAGGCGATCGAAACTAATCCAGGAGATCACTCTGTCCTTATTTGATTCCCTGAAGTACTTACCATTGTGTCTGTGCCAACCAACAAGAGGTTATCCAGTCTAATCCCACTTACCAGCTCTAGGTCTGTAACCCTGCAGGTTACGGCACTTCAAATGCCCATCCAAGCACCTTTTAAATGTGACGAGATTTTCTGCCTCCACCACCCTTCCAAGCAATGAGTTCCAAACCCCCACAACCCTCTGCAAGAAGAAGCTTCCCCTCAACTAAACCTTCCATCAACTACCCTAAACCTATGCCCCCATCGCAATTGACCCCTCCACCAAGGGAAATAGTCCCTTGCTATCCACTATATCCAGGCCCCTCAAAATGTTATACACCTTAATAAGGTCTCCCCTCAGCCTCCTTTGTTCCAAGAACAGCTCAACATATCTTCATAGTTAAGATTCTCCATTTCAGGCAGCATCCTTGTAAATCTCCACTGCACCCTCTCCAATGCAATCACGTCCTTCCTATAATATGGCGACCAGAACTGCACGCAGTATTCCAGCTGCGGCCTAACCAGTGTATTATACAATTTAAGCATAACCTCCCTGCTCTTGAATTCTATGCCTCGGCCAATAAAGGCAAGCATTCCCTATGCCTTCTTAACCACATTATCCACCTGATCTGCTACTTTCAGGGATCTGTGGACAAGCATTCCAAGGTCCCTTTGTTCATTTACACTTCTAAGTGGCCTACCGTTTAATGTGTATACCCTTTCCTTATTAGCCCTCCCCAAGTGCATTACCTCATACTTCTCCGAATTAAGTTTCATTTGCCACTGTTTTGTCCACCTGACCAGTAGATTGATATCCTCCTGCAGTCCATGACTTTCCTCTTCATTATTAACCATACAGCCAATGTTAGTGTCATCTGCAACTTCTTAATCATACTCCCTATATTCAAATCTAAATCGTTGATATATACCACAAAAAGCAAGGGACCCAGCACTGAGCCCTGCGGAACCCCACTGGAAACATCCTTCCAGTCACAAAAACTTCCATCAACCATTACCCTTTGCTTCCTATCTCTAAGCCAATTTCGGATCCAACTTGCCACTTTGCCCTGGATCCCATGGGCTTTTATTTTCATGACCAGTCTGCCATGTGGGACCTTATCAAAAGCTTTGCTAAAGTCCATAAACACTACATCGTACGCACTACCCTCATCAACCCTCCTAGTTACCTCCTCAAAAAATTCAATCAGGTTAGTCAAACACGATCTTCCCTTAACAAATCCGTGTTGACTGATCCTGATTAATCCTTGACTTTCTAAATGTAGATTTATCCTGTCCTTCAGGATTTTTTCCAATAATTTTCCCACCACTGAGATTAGGCTGTCAGGCCTGTAATTACTCGGCCTGTCCCTTTCTCCCTTCTTAAACAAGGGTACTACATTAGCAGTCCTTCAGTCCTCCAGCACCATGCCTGAGTCCAAAGAGGACTGAAAAATGAAGGTCAAAGCCTCTGCTATTTCCTCTTTTGCTTTGCTCAACAGCCTGGGATGCATTTCATAGGCCTGGGGACTTATCCACTTTCAAAGCTGCTAAAACCCTTAATACCTCCTCTCTCACTATGTTTATTTCATCCAGAGTTTCACACTCCTCCTCGATAACATTGCCCTTTTCCTTTGTGAAAGCAAACGCAAAGTATTCATTAAGAAGCATACCCACATATTCCGCCTCCACACACATATTACCCTCATGGTCTCTAATAGGTCCTACCCTTTCTTTAGTTATCCTCTTGCTCTTAATATATTTATAGAACATCCTTGGATTTTCCTTGATTTTACTTGGCAAAAATTTTTCATGCTCTCTCTTATCATTCCTAATATCATTTTTTATTTCACTTCTGAACTTCCTATATTCCTCCAGAGATTCTAAAGTATTTAGCCATCGGTATATGACATAAGCTTCCTTTTTTTCTTTATCCTCCCCTGTAGGTCCCTAGACATCCAGGGGCTTTAGAATTGTTATTCACACCCTTTTTCTTTAAGGGCACATGTTTGGCCTGAGCCCTCCGGATCTCCTCCTTGAATGCCTCCCACTGTTCCGACACTGATTTACCTTCAAGTAGTTGATTCCAGTCCACTGTGGCCAAATCACTTCTCAACTTAGCAAAGTTAGCTTTTCCCCAATTTGGGACTTTTATTCCTAGTCTATCCTTGTCCTTATCCACAATTACCTTGAATCTGACTGAATTATGGTCACTGGCACCCAAGTGCTCGCCCACTGATACCCCTTCCACCTGCTCAGCTTAATTCCCCAAAACTAAATCTAGAACTGCCCCTCCCATGTTGGGCTTGATACATACTGACTAAAAAAGTTATCTTGAATCGCTCCTCACAGCTGTAATCAATACTGGACCCCGCCCCCCCACCCCCCCCCCCACACACCCCCAACACACACACCTTTTTTAACCCCCTCTATGTCCTGTCTAAAAATCTTATAACCAGGAATATTGAGCTACCAAACCTGCCCCTCTTTCAGCCATGTCTCTCTGTAATGGCTATACTGTCATACTCCCAAGTGTCTACCTGTGCTCTCAGCTCATCTGCCTTATTCACTACACTCCTTGCATTGAAGTATACGCCATTTAGCACAGAAGGCCTCCTTGATTACTACTTACTAACCTTTGTTTCCTCTGTCTTACAAATGCACTTTCTATATTCTTGTTTTGCAATTTCAGCTTTACTTCCTTCCCTATTGAATTTGTTCTCAGGTTCCCATCCCCCTGCCAAGCTAGTTTAAACTCTCCCCAACAGCACTAGCAAAATTCCCCGCGAGGATATTGGTCCCGGTGCTGTTGAGGTGCAACCCGTCCGGTTTGTACATGTCCCACCTCCTCAAGAAGCGGTCCCAATGCATCAGGAATTTAAAGCCCTCCCTCCTGCACCAACTCTCCAGCCACGCATTCATCCTCTCTATCCTTCTATTCTTGTACTCATTAGCACGTGGCACCGGTAGTAACCCGGAGATTACTATACCTTTGAGGTCCTACCCTTTAAATTTTCTCCTAGCTCCCTAAATTCTGCCTGCAGGACCTCATCCCTATTTCTATATTGGTCCCGATATAGACCACGACCTCTAGCTGTTCACCCTCTCCCCCCAGGATGTCCTGCGTTCGCTCTGTGACATCCTTAACCCTAGCACCAGGGAGGCACCATATCACCCTGGAGTCACTTCTATGGCTGCAGAAATGCCTCTCTATTCCCCTAATTATTGAATCCCTTATCACAATAGCTCTTTTATTCTCTGTCCCACCGCCCCCCCCCTCCCCCTCCCGCCCCCCGTGCAGCTGAGCCACCCATGATGCCTTGGACTTGACTCTGGCTGCACTCCCCAGAGGCAGCATTGCCCTCACCAGTGCTCAAAAGAGAATATTGGTTGTAGCAGGACTTCCCTGCTTTTATATTCCATCCCTGTTGCAATAAAGGCCAACATTCCAGTTGTCTTCATGAATACTTGCTGTACCCGCATGTTAACTTTTTGTGTTCCATGTACAAGAACCCCCAGATCCCTCTGTACTGCAGCATTTTGTTATCGCTCCCTATTTAAATAATAATTTGCTTTTTTATTTTTCCTACCAAAATGGATAACCTCACATTTTCGCACATTAAAGTCCATCTGCCAAATTTTTGCCCACTCACTGAGCCTATCTATATTCCTTTGTGGATTCTTTGCATCCTCCTCACAAGTTGCTTTCCCACCTATCTTCGTACCATCAGCAAATTTGGCAATGTTCACTCGGTCCCTTCATCCAAGTCATTAATATAGATTGTAAATAGTTGAGGCCCCAGCACTGGTCCCTGTGGCACTAGTTACAGTTTGCCTACCTTAAAATGACCCATTTATCCCGATTCTGTTTTCTGTTAGTTAGCCAATCCTCTATCGAAGCTAATGTGTTACCCCAACCCTGTGAGTTCTTATCTTGTGCAGTAACCTTTTATATGGCACCTTATCGAACGCTCTCTGGAAATCCAAATACACGGCATCTACTGGTTCCCCTTTATCCACTCTGCTCGTTACATCCTCAAAGAACTCCAGCAAATTTGTCAAACATGATTTCCCTTTCATAAAACCATGCTGACTCTGCTTGACTGCATTATGATTTTCTAAATGCCCTGCTATTACTTCCTTAATGATGGACTCCAGCATTTTCCCAATGACAGATGTTAGGCTAACTGGTCTATAGTTTCTTGCTTCGAAATGGTGCCATGGGATCTGTTACAACCATCTGAGAGGCCAGGCAGTGTTCAGTTTAACCTGGATGTCATGGTTCATCAATCATTGAAAGTTGGCATGCAGGTACAGCAGGCGGTGAAGAAGGCAAATGGTATGTTGGCCTTCATAGCTAGGGGATTTGAGTATAGGAGCAGAGAAGTCTTACTGCAGTTGTACAGGGCCTTGGTGAGACCTCACCTAGAATATTGTGTTCAGTTTTGGTCTCCTAATCTGAGGAAGGACGTCCTTGCTATTGAGGGAGTGCAGCGAAGGTTCACCAGACTGATTCCAGGGATGGCTGGACTGACATATGAGGAGAGACTGGATCAAGTGGGCCTTTATACACTGGAGTTTAGAAGGATGCGAAGGGATCTCATAGAAACGTATAAGATTCTAACGGGACTGGACAGATTAGATGCGGAAGAATGTTCCCGATGTTGGGGAAGTCCAGAACCAGGAGACACAGTCTTAGGATAAGGGGTAGGCCATTTAGGACTGAGATGAGGAGAAACTTCTTCACTCAGTGAGTTGTTAACCTGTGGAATTCCCTGCCGCAGAGAGTTGTTGATACCAGTTCATTGGATATATTCAAGAGGGAGTTAGATATGGCCCTTATTGCCAAAGGGATCAAGGGGTATGGAGAGAAAGCGGGAAAGGGGCACTGAGGGAATGATCAGCCTTGATCTTATTGATTGGTGATGCAGGCTCGAAAGGCCGAATGGCCTACTCCAGCACCTATTTTCTATGTTTCTATGTTTCTATCTCATCTGAAAGTCGACACCACCGACAGTGCAGCACTCCCTCAGCACTGCACTGGAGTGTCAGCCTAGATTTTTGTGTTGCATGTCTCTGGAGTGGGATTTGAACCCACAACCTTCTGACTCAGAGATGAGAGTGCTACCCACTGAGCCACAGCTGAACTTTAACATAGTAAAATGTCCCAAGGCACTTCACAGGAGCATTATCAAAAAATATTTCACATCGAGCTACATAAGGAGATACTAACGACATCTGTAGTAACTCCTCCACCACAGCTGGGATCAGCTAACTGGGCATGGACCAGTGATCGAACCTGGGACCTACCTGGTCACCATGACCCAGTATCACACCATATTGTCCACCTTTCCACTATTTCTACAATAAGGTAAGCCTTCAATCACTTTTTCTTTTACATTGGACAACGGAACATACCTCAAAGCCTCCCTGATAAAGTGCAACATCCCCACCGACACCTGGGAGTCACTGGCCAACGAGGAAGTGCATCCAGGAGGACGCTGAGCACCTTGAGTCTCATCGCCGAGAGCATGCAGAAATCAAGCGCAGGCAGCAGAAAGAGCGTGCGGCAAACCTGTCCCACCCTCCCTTTCCTCTGTCCCATGACTATCTGTCCCACCTGTGACAGGGACTGTGGCTCTCGTATTGGACTGTACAGCCACCTAAAGACTAATTTTTAGAGTGGAAGCAAGTCTTCCTTGATTCCGAGGGACTGCCTATGATGATGATGGACAATGTACATTGGACTAACCTCAGTAGCTGCTGTGAAATTGTTGTGCTCCGTGCTACTTTTTACAACTATTATTGATAACCAGGGCAAGGATGGAAATGAACTACTTGGTAGACACTGCAATTACGAGATGAGGTTCTCACGCACAGCATGAGGTATTCAGTGTCAGCCCTGGTTCAGAGCAGTAGTCTTGCCTGTGAGTTAGAAGGTTATGAGTTCAGAGACCCAAGCACACAACCTAGGCTGATACTTCAGTGCTGCACCTTTGGAGATGGCATCTTTAGAATGAGATGTTAAATGTGGCTACCTCTAAAGCACCCTTTCGGGCACGATGCAACCATTTCAGTTATATTTTTTTTTCATTCGTTCCTGGAATGTGGGCAACGGTGGCAAGATCATGTTGGCTTGGAGGCAGGAAGCAAAGGTAATGGTTGATGGGTGTTTTTGTGACTTGAAGGTTGTTTCCAGTGGGCTTCTGCAGGGCTCAGTGCTGGGTCCTTTGCTTTTTGTGGTACATATCAATGACTTGGACTTAAATGTTGGGGGTATGATTAAGAAGTTTGCGGATGACACTAAAATAGGCCGTGTGGTTGATAATGAAGAAGAAAGTTGCGGATTGCAGGAAGCTATCAATGTACTGGTCAGAACAGTGGCAAATGGAATTCAATCTGGATAAGTGTGAGGTAATGCATTTGGGGAGATCTAACAAGGCAGGGAAGACACATTGAATGGTACGACACTGAAAAGTGTAGAGGAACAAAGAGACCTTGGAGTGCAGGTCCACAGATTCCTGAAGGTAGCAGGCCAGGTAGATAAGGTAGTTAAGAAGGCATATGGAATACTTGCCTTTATTAGTTGAGGCATGGAATACAAGAGCAAGAAGGTTATGCTTGAACTGTATAAAACACTGGTTAGACCGCAGCTGGAATACTGTGTGCCGTTCTGGTCACCACATTACAGGAAAGATCTGATTGCACTGGAAAGGGTGCAGAAGAGATTTACAAGAATGATGTCTGGACTGGAGAATTTTGGCTATGAGAAAAGATTGGAGATGCTGGGTCTGTTTTTTTTGGAACAGAGCAGACTAAGGGGAGAGCATATTGAGGTGTATAAAATGATGAGGGGCCTGGATAGAGTGGATAGGAAGGACTTATTTCCCTCGGTAGAGAGGTCAACAACCAGGGGCATAGATTTAAAGTAATTGGGGGAGGTTTAGCGGAGATATGAGGGGAAATTGCTTCACCCAGAGGATGGTGGAGGTCTGGAACTCACTGCCTGAAAGCGTGGTAGAGGCAGAAACCCTCACCACATTTAAAAGATACTTGGATGTGCATTTAAAGTGCCGTAACCTACAGGGCTATGGACCAAGATTAGGCGGGATAGCTCTTGGTCGGCCAGCGCGGACACAATGGACCAAAATGGCCTCCATCCGTGCCGTAAATTTCTATGATTCTATGCCCATCCCTAATTGTCTTTGCGAAGGTGGTGGTGAGCTGCCTTCATGAACCACTGCAGTCCCTGTGGTGAAGGTACAATATATATATAAATGATTGCAGGACTTGGGACAGGATCTCTGCCTTTGGGTAAGAACAAACGGGGGTTCTGCTCCGCTGCACTTGAGCTGGCAGAAGGGGCACCCAGGAATTTCAGGGCTATAATCTTTGGGCATTGTTAACCCTATAATACTTTTTGCAAGTAAATAGCCTCCACGTGGGAATCTAGACTGTGAACATGGTCAGCCTGCTTTATTTCACAGTAAGGTGAAACTACAGAGCAAGAATTATGATCAGATTCACTTCATTCAATCAGTGCCTGCGTACAATGATACAAAAGAAAGAAACACAACATGTTTCCTCACATCAATGGGTCATCTAACTTGACATGAAAAAGATATATTTCTGTGGAAAAAATGGTCATCCAATCCTGAACCAACAACAGTAAAAGCCTCAAAAGGAACCGGGGTGAGTTAGGGATAAGTATACAACAGTATTTTTAAAATTATGGTCTGGGTGTGGGTGATGCTCGCTAGACCGCATTTATTGCCCATCCTTAGCAACCCATTACAAAATAGACAATTGAGCTGCTATGTTGTGACGAGCTAAGTGATTTATTGTTGCTCAGATTCAGCTCGAAAACCAGCTTTTTCAAATACTTGTGATTAGGTTTTGCAAAATCTTGTCACTTGCTCAGCGAATTAACCTGCACAAGGTAAATGTCAAAATTTGCAAGATCTGTTGAAGGATGTTGTGCTGTGATAAAAATAACCCCCAGTGCTGGAGATTACAACGGGTAAACATTCCAACATGTTCTTCGGTTAAAACTCCTTCATTAGTCTGAGTTTGTAGATGTCTTAAATTACATCCCTATTATTAACTCCATACTATCTTTAATTTTCCTTCATCATAAAAAGTCTGAGCTTAATGCATGAAAACAATGGTACTGACAGTTAGAATCATAGAACGATGCAGCACAGAAGGTGGCCATTCAGCCCATTGTGCCTGTGCTGGCTCTTTGAAAGAGCTACCCAATTAATCCCACCCCACACCCCCCCCCCCCCCCCACTCCTACCCCATAGCCCTGCAAATTTATCCAATTCCCTTCTGAAAGTTACTATTCAATCCGTTTCCACCACCCTTTCAGGCAGTGCATCCAGATCACAACAACTCGCTGTGCAAAAAATGTTTCCTCGTGTCGCCTCTGGTTATTCTGCCAATCATCTTAAATCTGTGTATAGCTACCAACCCTTCTGCCACTGGAAACAGTTACTCCTTATTTACCCCATCAAAACCCATCATGATTTTGAACACCTCCATCAAATCTCCTCTTAACCTTCTCTGCTCTAATGACAACAACCCCAGCTTCTTCGTTTTCTCCACATAACTGAAGTCCCTCATCCGTGGTATCATTCTAGTAAACCTCTTCTGCACCCTCTCCAAGTCCTTGACATCCTTCCTAAAGTGCGGTGCCCAGAATTGAACACAATACTCCAGCTGAGGCCTAACCAGTGTTTTATAAAGGATTAACAAAACTTATTTGCTTCTGCACTCTTCTCAACTTGTCAAGACGGCACCTCCGACAGAGCCACGCTTCCTCAGCACTGCACTGGAGTGTCAGCCTAGATTTTTGTGTCCAATGTCTCTGGAGTGGGATGTGAACCCACAACCTACCGACGCAGATACACTACCCACTGAACCACGGCTGACACGCCACTCAAGTGACCACGCTTCATCTGTCCTAAAACAGCTGATCTGGTCAGTATCTGTGCGCCTAGCCAGAGTGTCAGCAAGATACTTAACCGTAGATTAAATCATCCTCCAAATCTTGTCCTCACTCAACATCCACATGGATCTATTTCCCATCACCAGCTGGACATTGGGAGTGTTACCTAGGAAAGATATGAGGACAGATGAATATTATGAAATGTTATTTGATTACCTTTCGTATTAACGGAGTGTTTCCGAAGATTTTTCCTTCGGTATGCTAAACAGGCAAGCTAGAGTTAAAGGAAAAGGAAAAGAAAGACTCGCATAGAATGTACAGCAGGGAAACAGGCCTTTTGACACAATTGGTCTATGCCGTGTTTATGCTCCACACTAGCCTCCTCCCACCTTACTTCATCACATCCTATCACCATATCTGTATCTTCCTTTATCACTCACGTATTTATTAGCTTCTCCCTTAAATGCATCTATACTATTCGCCTGAACCACTTAATGGGGTAGCAAGTTCCACATTCTCACCACTCTCTGAGTAAAGAAGATTCTCCTGAATTCTGTTGGATTTCTTGTCTTTATATAGCGCCTTTAACCACCTCAGGACGTCCCAAATCGCTTCACAGCCAACGAGGTACTTTTTTTGAAGTGTAGTCACTGTTGAAATGTAGGAAACGCACAGCCAATTTACACACAGCAAGATTCCACAAACAGCAGTGTGATAATGACAAGGAAATTGCCCAGGACACCCCTGCTCTTCTCCGAAATAGTGTCATCGGACTTTTTACATCCACCTGAGAGAGCAGACGGGGACTCAGTTTAACATCTCATCCAAAAGACGGCACCTCCGACAGTGCAGCATTCCCTCAGTACTGCAGAGGAGTGTCAGCCTAGATATTTGTACTCAAGTCCCTGGAATGGGAGTTGAACTGCCCACCTTTGGACACAGAGGTGAGAGTGGTTGCCAAGCATCTTGGTAGAATGGGTTAGACGCTGGCCTGACCACAGACCTCCCAATAAATCCTATCTTTATATCCATGGCACCATGCAAGCTGCCAGCAGGATGCCTGACTCAAGTGAGCTTGGATGAGCAAATGACAGATCTTCCTGTCTTAAGCATCAAACTGCTGTTGAAAAACCTTCTCTGTACATGCGCCTTGGTGTTGAGAGAAGAATGCTGGTCAGTAATGGCAAAGATCCGCTTGGCTAACTACAATCTTCATCTTGTCCGCCTTTATTCCCTTCTCAATTGGTAGCACTCTCACCTCTGAATCAGAAGGTTGGTAGTTTAAGCCCCATTCTAGGACCTGAGCACATCGTTTAAGCTGACACGCCAATACAGTACTTGGACGCTGCAGGATTGTTAGAAATTAGTTGTCAAATTGAAAGCCCATCTGTCTGTTCTATTGGTTTAGCTGACCATTCGAGATCCCATAACATTATTCAATAAAAGAGCAGAGAGGTTTCACAATAGTTTGACAAATCTTCCTCTCTCAGTCAACTACATCCAAAACAGATGGCATGGTCATTCATCTTATTGCTATTTGTGTGATCACAATCAGCTACATTATACTTCTGTGAAAAGTGTTAAGGTATTTTTGAGAGTTGTGATTAGGCACAATATAAATGATAGTCTTTATAATTTATCAATCTTTATCAATCGTGCTGGCCGTGGCTCAGCGGGTAGCACACTCACCTCTGAATCAGAAAGTTGTGGGTTCTTGTCCCACGCCAGGGACTGGACCGCATAAATCTAGGCTGACATTCCAAGGGAGTGCTGCACTGTCGGAGGTGCTGTCTTTTGGATGAGATGCTAAACCGAGATCCTCTCTGCCCTCTCAGGTGGACATAAAAGATCCCATGGCACTATTTTGATGAAGCGCAGGGGAGTTATCCCCAGTGTCCTGGCCAATATTTGTCCCTCAATCGACATAACAAAAACAGATTATCTGGTCATCATCACATTGCTGTTTGTGGGAGCTTGCTGTCCGCAAATTGACTGCCGCGTTGCCTACATTACAACAGTGACTACACTTCAAAGTACTTCATTGGCTGTAAAGCGCTTTGAGACGTCCGGTAGTCGTGAAGGGCGCTATATAAATGTAAATGCTTCTTTCTTTCTATTTTCCTCTCCTGAAAGTGCTGGGTTAAGATTTCACATGAAATCCGTACAGGTCTAGAAATGAGTCTGGGCCCAGCGTGTGCCTGAACCAAGAAGCTCAATGATGGATGGAAATTGGTCCTCGGGCTTCACTAACATGCTTGGCCCAAGCGAAGACTCAATACTGGGGGATTGGAGGGGGCGGGAGCAATTGAGGTGATCATAACTCCTGGCTCCACAAGCTGGGATTTAAAATTTTAAAATATTTAACTTATCTGCAGACGGTGGCTGCTGAAGAATCCCGAATGGGACAATCCCAATGCCTGCCCCACTCAACGCTGACCAATTTCTCGATGCAGACGTTCAACAGGCGGTAGGCCCTTAAGTTACATGTCCAAGGGACCTGACGCTTGTCTTAGTTGTCGGAATGGAACACCTAAAAAAGGTCCCATGAATTTAGCAGCGGGACCAACACCTATGCAAATTGGGTGCAGGCCGTCCCACTGCCCATTTGGAGAGCTTTGTGCCCCTCTTACATCGATTTCTACCCCAGATATTCTCTCCTCCCACCAATCTTTGCTGGCTTCAACGATCCCGGGGTGGAAGTAGAAGATTGCTAATTCACTGACTCAGGTCACTCCTCCACAGCCCAAAGGAAAGACAGTCCCCAGAGTAGTCAGCTTTGAAGAACTCAACTTTCATCTTTTGTGAGAATGCATGTAATCAACGACATATTTAAACGCCTGGGCTTCCAAAAATAATAACGAGTTACCCTGTAATAAAAGATCGGAATCACAACCTTCCCTCCAAGCTGCTTTTATACAAGGCTGAAAACATCAGATATTTGATTCAAGGTCATTTAATTTGGGACATCTTTTGAAAATAAAGGCTAAGGATGTACATAGACTAATCTCTGATTTATGCATGATGTGAAACTCTAACCCCATGTAAGGGTGGCTAATCTACTTCTCCCAAAATAGGAGCAAGACAACATTGTTCACTATCAATCATCCTATTTGATGCCTTCATCAAATGGTGTGCTAGATGGTATTGTCAGAGATGGTGTTGTATGGGAATGTGCTGTTAGGGATGGTGTTGTTAGAGATGGTACAGGTACTGTAAGTGATAGTTTCAGAGTTTCTCCTTTTAGCAGATGATGTTGTGTTGTTGGCAGACAGCTTGGGATCGTCTGCGCTCCACTCAATTGTACACAATGGGCTAACCAATGGAATTTGATGGTGGTTGCCCCCAAATGCAGTAGCATTCTGTCTTTTCAAAGCTTATGAGGAGATCTCAAAAGTATTCATTGGAAGATGCAAGAGAGTTCCATTCTAATTATTGATTCATTTAGGTATCTGGGGGTCCTGATGGAAGATAACTTTAGCCAATAAATTGTCTTTCGGGACCATGCTGAGAAGAGCTGAAGGAACCTTTTGTCCTTCTCATCTTTATTCAAAGGCAGCAAAGTTCCAGTTCAGGTTAAGCTTGGACTTGCGTCCAAAAGTTACTCATTGTTCATAACTCTTTGGCCTGTATGAGAGCTAGGGCCTAGCTATGAGGTAGATTTGGAGAAATGGTTCCAGGGAAGGAAGACTCTCGCTGACACCGACCCGTCACACAGCACCCTGGAGGGGAAGCCTGCCTATCTATCGACCAAGGCACCCACACAACAATCTTGATTAAGCTGGAATGAGTAAATATAATACCTGGCATTGAACATGGAAATCTACAACATCAAAAGTGGTTGTTATATCACAAACAGGCCTGCACAAACGGGCCTGGAGATGCAAGTCTATTGTATATCTGACAAGAACAATGTCTGCTCGAAGGTGTTACCTGGAGGCCGGCTATGGAACACATACTCATGTTTTTAGGAATCTGTACTTACCCTGAGGCAAGCAGCTCCACTAAACCTCTGCACCACTAACTGGGGAAACCACCAATTAATGAGATCTGATGTGCATCCAAGGAGATCGAGGACAATGCACTCACGCGTTTAATGGTTACATTAAGTATTTACAGCACAGAAACAGGCCATTTGGCCCAACAGGCCATGCCGGTGTTTTTGAACAAGTTGTTATTAACAATCTCTGATGGTGATCAATCTTCTTCTTCTTCTTAGGCAGTCCCCCGGAGTCGAGGATGACTTGCTTCCACACTAAAATGAGTTCTAGTGACTGATGAGACCAATGCGGGACTCTGTCACAGGTGGGGCAGATGGTGGTTGGAGGGATGGGTGGGTAGGATTTTTGATTTGTCGTACACTCCTTCCGCTGTTTGTGCTTGGCTTCCATGTGCTCCCAGCAAAGAGACTCGAAGTGTTCAGCACCTTCTCGAATACTTCTCCTCCACTTTGAGCGGTCTTGGGCCAGAGATTCCCAAGATGGGGATGTTAAATTTTTTCAAGGAGGCTTTGAGGGTATCCTTGAAGCATTTTCTCTGCCCTCCTGGGGCTCGCCTGCCATGCCGTAGCTCAGAGTAGAATGCTTATTTCAGGAGTCTAGTATTGGACATACAGACAATGTGGCCTATTGCTATATTAATGGAGATAACTGAGCGGATTAGATGGTGGTCAGTCCAGCAGTCATCAGCTCCTGTCATGGTGCGAGTGATGCAGATGTCCTTCTGGTCCCTCGCTCGGACGATGAGGTAGTCTAGCAGATGGCCCAATGGGTAGGGAGCAGCATCAACCTCTGTACATGGTTTCCTTTGACCTCACAAAAGCCTTCGACTCTGTCTGTGAGGGATTATGGAGTGCCTTTTTCAAATAATATTTGTCACCATCCTCCGCCTCCTTCATGATGACATTCAATCCATGATTCTTACCAATGGATCCACCACAGACCCAATACAAGTGCAGACCGGGGTTAAGCAAGGCTGTGTCATTGCACCAATGCTCTTGTCAATCTTCCTCACTGCAATGCTTCATCTCACCTTTAACAAGCTCTCCGCTGGAGTGGAGTTAATCTACAGGACAAGCGGGAAATTGTTCAACCTCCGACACCTCTGGTCCAGATCCAAGGTTGTTCCAACCTCTGTCACTGAATTACAATATGCAGGTGCCACTTGCGTTTGTGCACACTCGGAGTCCGAACTCCAAACCATCATTGACACCTTCACTGAAGCGTACGAGAGTCTGGGTCTTACTTCAAACATCAGTAAGACAAAGGTTCTCTACAAACCTGCCCCCGTCACACAGTACTGCTCCCTGATTATCAAGATCCATGACGAGACCTTGGACAATGTGGACCACTTCAATGTGGATAGCTTGGGAGCCTACTATCAGCAAGGACAGACATTGATGACAAAGTCCAACACCACCTTCAGTGTGCCAGTGCAGCCTTCGGCCTTCTAAAGAAAAGAGTGTTCAATGACCATGATCTCAAACCTGGCACCAAGCCCATGATCTACAGAGCAGTAGTGATACCTGCCCTCCTATATGCTTCAGAGACATGGACTTTGCACAGTAGGCATCGCAAAGCACTGGAGAAGTACCACCAATGCTGCCTCTGCAAAACCCTGCAAATTCATTGGCAGGATAGGCACACCAATGTCAGCGTCTTCTCTCAGGCCAACAGCCGCAGCATCGAGGCATTGACCACACTCGATCAGTGATCAATCACAGAATGGATAAAGCCACTGCCTGGTATAGTACTAGGCTATAAACACCAAAAAGTTCCTATTTGACCCCTTGACCTGTGTTGTATGAGCTGATCTCAGCCAAAACATTTAATTTGACTTCAGCTCCCTGAGACTAGGCAGGGGAAAATCAACCACATTTCCCCCTCCTAATTACTGTCAAGTGACCCTTGCTTGAAAGTGTGTATGTGAATGTCAGGTCATGACGGAATTAGCCTCCGATACAATAGCCTTCATAGGCCCACTTGATTGGCACCCCATCCACCACCTTAAACATTCACTCCCTCCACCACCGGCGCACCGTGGCTGCAGTGTGCACCATCTACAAGATGCACTGCAGGAACTCGCCAAGGCTTCTTCGACAGCACCTCCAAACCCGCAACCTCTACCACCTAGAAGGACAAGGGCAGCAGGCACATGGGAACACCACCATCTCCAAATTCCCCTCCAAGTCACAGAACATCCTGACTTGGAAGTATATCGCCATTCCTTCATCGTTGCGGGGTCAAAATCCTGGAACTCCCTCCTGAAGCATTATGGAAGTACCTTCACTACACGGACTGCAGCGGTTTAAGAAGGCGGCTCACCACCAAGGGCAATTAGGGATGGGCAATAAATGCTGACCTTGACAGTGATGTTCACATTCTATGAACGATTTTAAAAAGCACTCAAGGAAGTGTGAACATTCTGAAAAAGATGAACTAGTGAGGACAATACCTGTGTCCTGATGAAAGGAGCATTAATAGTAAGATTTAATTTAAATTACATTAAGCTCAAGATGATCATTCTTGAATGTTAGAAACCTCCAAATGCTTAGATACAATGGAATGGGAGAAAGTAAGTGGCAGTGGAACAAGTGTGATTGAGCTTATTTTGGTATCGCTTCAATTTATCCTCCAGTTTCCTTCCCTCTCTTCTTCTCTTGATGGCAGTGACTGCCTCAATGGGACATCGTTTCATTGGCACCCAGTGCCCGCCAGCACCCAGATGGTCATTATTCACGTGTGAGCTTTGACAGTGAAAGGCCCTCCTAATTCCTGTATGCCTAAAAAAAAGACTTACATTTATATAGTGCCTTTCACAACCACCAGACGTCCCAACGCGCTTCACAGCCAATTAAGTACTTTTTTTTGTGAAAATGTAGCAAGTGCGGCAGCCAATTTGCGCACAGCAAGCTCTCACAAACAGCAATATGATAATGACCAGATAATCTGCTTTAGTGCTGTTGATTGAGGGATAAATATTGGGCAGGACACAGTGGGATTTACTCCTCTGCTTCTCTTCGAAATAGTGACATGGGACGTCTTACATCCACCTGAGAGCAGACGGAGCCACAGTCTAACATCTCATCCAAAAGGCAGCGCCTCCGACAGTGCAGCACTCCCTCAGTATTGCATTAGTTTAGATTTTTGCACTCAAGTTCCTAGAGTGGGACTTAAACCCACAACCTTCTGCCTCAGAACCAAGGGTGCTACCCACTGAGCCACAGCTGACACACTACTAAACAGGCTCTTGTGTTACTGTGTTTGATATTTATTTGGTGGATCTTCTCTCTATTGTGTGCTTGTGAAACTGCCCACAAATAGCACCGAAAGAGTCGGCTTCAAAATTGATGGCAAACAGACGCCAGACACAAGTGATTTGAATGACTGAATCCAGCGTCAGTTGCTATAGGAAACGGAATAGAGGAGATCTCCTGGACCTTGTATCACCATCATACCAGCATCTCCCCAGAGTGATCACTCAGTTGTGAAAACCCGTATCCCAGCAGCTTTGTGGTTACCATGGCAGTAGAGCGCTGTCTGTCCCATCTTTTCTCCTGCTTTTGATTCTATCATAAGATCTTATTATTATTCAAAGCTGCACCTGTGTCTATCTTGTTTATAGAGAGGAAAAGAGCCAGAAATGTTATTACAATCCATTTGAACTGTCCAGCTCCAAATCACCCCTGGGGTCAGTGAGATCTTGTTCATGGTATGAAACAAATGGTGGATTCACACAAATTCAGCTGACATTAGTTCAGTATCTCCAAATTGGCCCAAAACCCACCTCAGCCCAATGTTTAGAATCCACATCAACTCCAAAGGAAAATTTTAGGAGTGAAACCTTTGATGAAAAAACAAAATGAGACAGTATTTAAGCATACTGCGCTTTGAGTATATTTCTTGTGTTCAATTTGTTTCAGGGTTCTTTCTAATCCAAAATGGAATGAAAAGGAATAACCAAGATTATATGAAGCAACAGTTGCTGACAGAACTCCATCGCCAACGTCTGCCTTGAGCATGCTGCAAGAAACCAATTTGTTAACTGATACATTGTCGGACACATGTCGCAAGACACTCAAACTGATCTATCACATTACTGAGGTAGAGAACATCCACACATGCACATACCATCTCGTTACCAGCTTAACTCAGTGGTGGCTCTCTCTCCTCTGAGACAGAGGGTCTTAGAACATAGGAACATAGGATCAGGTGGAGACCATTCAGCCGCTTGTGCCTGTTCCGCTATTCAATGAGATCATGGCTGATCTGACACTGTCAACCGCGAGGGTCCATGGAGCGTCCTCTTCCGTTTTGGATGCCCCAAAAGTTTGTCAACATCCTTCGCCTGCTCTACGATGACATGCAGACCATGATCTTTACCTACGATTCATTACAGATTCAATCCACATCTGGACCGGGGTCAAACAGGGCTGCGTCATCACCCTAACCTCTTCTCAATCTTCCTCGCTGCCATGCTCCACCTCATAGTCAACAAGCTCCCCGCTGGAGTGGAACTAAACTACAGAACCAGTGGGAAGCTGTTTAACCTTCGCCGCCTCCAGGCCAGGCCCAAGATCACTCCAACCTCTGTCTTTGAGCTACAGTACGCTGACGACGCTTGCGTCTGCGCACATTCTGAGGCTGAAGTCCAGGATATAGTCGACGTATTTACTGAGGTATACGAAAGCATGGGCCTTACGCTAAACATCCGTAAGAGAAAGATCCTCCACCAGCCTGTCCTCGCCGCACAGCACTGCCCCCCAGTCATCAAGATCCATGGCGGGGCCCTCGACAATGTGGACCATTTCCCATACCTCGGGAGCCTCTTATCAACAAAAGCAGACATTGATGAGGAGATTCAACATCGCCTCCAGTGAGCCAGTGCAGCCTTCGGCCGCATGAGAAAAAGTGTTCGAAGACCAGGCCCTCAAATCTACCACCAAGCTCATGGTCTACAGGGCTGTAGTAATACCCGCCCTCCTGTATGACTCAGAGGCATGGACCATGTACAGCAGACACCTCAAGTCGCTGGAGATATATCACCAATGATGTCTCTGCAAGATCCTACAAATCCCCTGGGAGGACAGGCGCACCAACATCAGCGTCCTCGTCCAGGCTAACATCCCCAGCATTGAAGCACTGACCACACTCAATCAGCTCCGCTGGGCAGGCCACATAGTTCGCATGCCAGACATAGAAACATAGAAAATAGGTGCAGGAGTAGGCCATTCGGCCCTTCGAGCCTGCACCGCCATTCAATGAGTTCATGGCTGAACATGCAACTTCAGTACCCCATTCCTGCTTTCGCGCCATGCCTCTTGATCCCCCTAGTAGTAAGGACTACATCTAATTCCTTTTTGAATGTATTTAGTGAATTGGCCTCAACAACTTTCTGTGGTAGAGAATTCCACAGGTTCACCACTCTCTGGGTGAAGAAGTTTCTCCTCATCTCGGTCCTAAATGGCTTACCCCTTATCCTTAGACTGTGACCCCCTGGTTCTGGACTTCCCCAACATTGGGAACATTCTTCCTGCATCTAACCTGTCTAAACTCGTCAGAATTTTAAACGTTTCTATGAGATCCCCTCTCATTCTTCTGAACTCCAGTAAATACAAGCCCAGTTGATCCAGTCTTTCTTGATATGTCAGTCCCGCCATCTCAGGAGTCAGTCTGGTGAACCTTCGCTGCACTCCCTCAATAGCAAGAATGTCAAGTTAGAAGACCAAAACTGTACACAATACTCCAGGTGTGGCCTCACCAAGGCCCTGTACAACTGTAGTAACACCTCCCTGCCCCTGTACTCAAATCCCCTCGCTATGAAGGCCAACATGCCATTTGCTTTCTTAACCGCCTGCTGTACCTGCATGCCAACCTTCAATGACTGATGTACCATGACACCCAGGTCTCGTTGCACCACCAGACACGAGACTCCCAAAGCAAGTGCTCTATACGGAGCTCCTTCATGGTAAACAAGCCAAAGGTGGACAGCGGAAATGTTACAAAGACACCCTCAAAGCCTCCCTGATAAAGTGTGACATCCCCACTGACACCTGGGAGTCCCTGGCCAAAGACCGCCCTAAGTGGAGAAAGTGCATTCGGGAGGGCGCTGAGCACTTCGAGTCTCGTCGTCAAGAGCGTGCAGAAATGAAGCGCAGGCAGCGGAAAGAGCGTGCGGCAAACCAGTCCCACCCACCCCTTCCCTCAACGACTATCTGTCCCATCTGCGACAGAGTCTGTGGCTCTCGTATTGGACTGTTCAGCCATTAAAGAACTCACTTCAGGATTCCGAGGGACTGCCTATGATGATGATGATGATGATGGCTGATCTACAATCTAACTCCATATACCCGCCTTTGCCCCATATCCTTAATATCTTTGGTTAACAGAAATCTTTCAGTCTCCGATTTTAAATTAACAATTGATCTAGCATCAATTGCCATTTGCGGAGGAGCATTCCAAACTTCTACCACCCTTTGTGCCTGGAAGTTTTTCCTAATTTCACTCCTGAAAGGTCTGAGTCTAATTTTTAGACTATATCCTCTAGTCCTAGAACAGCGGAAATAATCTGTTCCCCTTATCTTGAAAACTTCGATCAGATCAACCCTTAACCTTCTAAATTCTAGGGAATACAGCCCTCGAGTTTAAACCCCTTCGGTGGCTAGCTTACCATTTTACAATGCAGTCGCAGTCACTTAAGAGACAGAGTAAAACTCCTTCTCCTCTGTTCCATCAAGTGTCCAGGTCAGATACTACAAAGGCTAGATGCAAAGTAAAGCTTCTCAATAAGATGTCAGCTGTGGCTCAGTGGGCAGCACTCTTGCCTCTGGGTCAGAAGGTTGTGGGTTCAAATCACACTCTCAGGGACTTGAGCCTGTAAATCTAGACTGACACTCCAGTGCAGTGCTGAGGGAGTGCTGCACTGTCAGAGGTGCTGTCTTTTGGATGAGAGGTTAAACTGAGGTCTTCTCTCTCAATTGGATGTAAAAGATCCCATGGCATTATTTTGAAGAAGAGCAGGGGAGTTATCCCCCGGTGTCCTGGCCAATATATATCCCTCAACCAACATTACAAAAAGATTATCTGGTCATTATCACATTGCTGCTTGTGGGAGTTTACTGTGCTGCGTTTCCCACATTCCAACAGTGACTCCATTCCAAAAGTACTTCATTGGCTGTAAAGCGCTGTGAGACGTCCGGTGGTCATAATATATAAATCCAAGTTTTTCTTTTACACTGCTCCATCCAGTACTTCCAGGTCCGGTATGGCAGGGACGAGATGCAGGGTTAAAAGCTCCCTCCACGCTGTCCCACTAACCTCGGCTAGAACAGGTACACCCCCACAGGTTGCTCTGCTGCGAGTGTGTGCCTACCATTTAGAGGAGCACCTCTTCGTACAACAATGCAGCTCATCTGACTAAATCCGCCAGTTAGTGCCAATTGGCTGAATTACACGGCTGACTGTGCCTGAAATAAACCTAAGGATGTTAGATTAATTTGTAATTATTTGGGTTTTTCAAAGGAGCCTTGAGGGTGACATGGGAAATAATTGTAGAGAATTAATTGGGGTGCTCAGCAGTGAGAGGATTTGTGTGCTGCTAGAGACAGGAAATGAAATGAGTCTATGAAACAGCAATAGGTGGGAAATTCCACATCAGTTTTGTCCTTGCTGATATGCTTAGGGTGGGCTGCTGTGTTCAAATACCTACACAGCAAATGAACACCGGGACCAGTGCCACTGTAAGTGACTGATACGCCCGACCTATAATTGTGTGAGATGAGCTGTTTTGCGGAGGCTCTCGACAGTTTGAGCCATGGCAGGTGGGACAGTCTTCGTTGCAATCTCTGTAAATTGGACTCCAAACCCATGGGAATCTGAGGAACTGGGTAGAGGTAGGGAGGAGATTTAGGAGGATGTCGCCAGGACTGTGAAATTTTAGCAATAAAGACTTGGATTTATATAGCGCCGTTCATTACCACTGGACATCTCAAAGCACTTCACAGCCAATGAAGTACTAGTTGGAGTGTAGTCATTGTTGTAATGTAGGAAAGATTGGATAGGCTGTGGTTGTTTTCTTTGGAGCAGAAGAGGCTGAGGGGAGACTTAATTGAGGCATATAAAATTATGAGGGGCTTAGAAAGAGTGGATAGGAAGGTCTTATTTCCCTTAGCAGAGGAGTCAATAACCAGGGGGCATAGATTTAGAGTAATTGGTAAAAGAATTAGAGGGGAGATGAGGAGAATCTTTTTCTCACCCAGAGGGTGGTGGGGGTCTGGAACTCACTGCCTGAAAGGGTGGTAGAGGCAGAAACCCTCACCGCATTAAAAAAAAGTATTTGGATATGCACTTGAAGTGCCGTAACCTACGGTACTACGGACCAAGAGCTGGAAAGTGTGATTAGGCTGGCTAGCTTTGTCCGTCACAGACACAATGGGCCAAATGGCCTCCTTCTGAACTGTAGCTTTCTATGATTCTATGATAACCCTGGCATGAGATGTTGCTTGTAGGAAGTACAGCTGGCCAACTGCTACTCGATTATCTCAGAACATGCAAAGTCCCCGCTCATGGTCGGGTTATGGAATATTATTTTTATTTTAAAGGTCTTGTCTACGACTGATTATATACTGGATTCTTTCTTGCTGGTCACAGTACACACAGGATTACAATTAAGAAACAAAAACAGACAATGCTGGAAACACTCAGGTCAGTGAGCATCGGTAGAGAGAACAGACAAGGAAGAATCTCCTCTACAGTGGGGAGACCAAACGTTTTGCCGGACACCTCGTTTATGTTCATAAGTGCGACCCTAAGCTCCCGGTCACTTCAATTGTAGGAGACACTTTGCAGCCCTCTGGCCTTAAAATTGACATTATCATCTTCGGAGCTTAACTATAGCTCCTATTTTCTCACTGGCAGTTGTTCTACCAAATTTAAGATGGGTTTCTGAGGATGGGGAGGGTTTGGTGCTTGTGTTGCGGAGTCTGTCTAATTGGTTATAAATTTGAGCATGTGTGATTTAAAGAGTTGAAACTCTGCTGGTAATATGCCTTTTCCCTCGAAATCATCACCCATCACTCCTCGTTTATGTATAGTGTGGTTAGATATCGAGTAAAACACCCTCTACTCTTCCCAATCCATACTTGAAGAATGGGAATGGGCGAATATTCTGGATTTTCACTTGATTACCTTTGGGGATTAGGAAATGCTGATACAGAAACTTTCTCTTCAGTCTCAAGGAGACCAGCCTCTCCTCCACCTGTATCCCACTCTCCGTACCATCCACTCAGCTCAGATTAAATCATAGTTTTAAACTTTTGAAAAGAGTCGTTAGTTTTATACGTAATATTTACAAAACTTGATTTTAATTTCATATGTATTTTAGAAGCTTTTTAGTTTCATTTTGTGGCTTTTGTTCCATCAGTAATGAACACTATGCTCATTTGTGTGGTATCTGGTGCCCTCTGCTGGCTGAATAGTCAGCTCTCCATTTTAGCAGTCACATTTTTAAAAATCTCTTTCCCCATTCCAGTTGGCTAGGTCTTGATTTTTAACATATTTTGCTTCGAATTTTATTCAGTATTTCAACTTTAAAAATTGCCCGCTGGTAAATAACCAGCTTGTTGGGGTGTTTTGTTTCTCCCAGAAGATACCAATATCTGTACTGGGGAGGACCAGTGCAAGGTGAATAGTCATGCGTGTGATGGTATTTCCTTGTATGTTCGTAATATTTCTATGATGTTGACAAGTCTGAATAGCCATTTCATTCTGAGCCGTTACTTTATGGCACACACTGCCACCTAGTGAACTGGCTGCAATTAACTAAAGTTTTCCAGAGCCAAATAGACATCTCCTTGATGAAACGCTGTACGTTCAACTTGCAACAGGCCAGTTTATGATTGGCCATATCCCATTTGTTTTTTAAACACTTGTACCAGTTATGGGGATGGAGGCTTTACAGGTTCTGCCTCAAACTGGGCAAGAGCAGATTTGACCTGGGTGGATTAGATTGTGAAAATACACAGATGTGGACATTAAGTGAAGACGAGATCAGGCCAAGCTAGGATTTGTTCCGAAGCCCGTCATCGCTCACTATTTAGCTGCACAAACCAACGGGCGCTGGCTACGGATTGAAAATTGGTTGGGGCGGGGAAAGAGAAAGAAAGTAATTGGTAGTTTTATATAAAGCTGTAAGAAGGGATTTAAAAAAAAAACATTTAATACGCTACATGGTTCAATGCTGAATTTATTCAATTGTTAAAAATATACGAAGTGAAATATTTCATAATTACAATTAGAGAATGGGATTTAAACATAGCCCAGTTTAGTTACTAAAAATTATAACCATTTGCGTTTTGTAATAGCAGGTTGAACCTGCCTTATCCGGCACCCTCGGGACCTGGCCAGTGCCGAATAAGGGATTTTGCCGGATGAGGGGAGGTCACGTGTTTGCAACTCACTCCCAGTCTCAAACCACTTCGGGGTCCACCTGCCCGCTGATGCCTCTGTGCATTGTTCACACTTGGCTCTACTGAGCACAATGGGTTATACAGGGTGCGAGTGAATCTTCTGGTTTGATTTGTCCCTGTGAAAGTGTGGGGAGACTCCAGGAACGACTCCGGGAGTGGGACCAGTAGCAACTGGAGTTTGTGCTGGAGCAACGGCTCCTCATCCCCTTCCCCACCAACCCTTACACCAGCCACGGGCACAGCACAGGGGGAACGATGCTGATCGACACCTCACACATGCACAGCTGGTCGAGGAGCCAGCACCGAGCAAAAGGAAGGTGAGTCAACAGGGCGGCGGTGCCTCGAGGTGTCGGTTCTAAAGTAGGGTAAATTTATTGTGGGTCTCGAGATTGAAATGTGCTGTGCAAGTGTAAACGGGCAAGTTTTTTTTTTAAACATTGATATTTTTGGAGGATTTTGACTGGCCACGTTCTGCACATGTGCCACACGGGAATGGTCCTGAACGAGGGGTGGTACCAGATAAGGGAGCCCCTGCTAAGAGAGGTTCAACCTATACAGGTACAAAGTCCCGAATCCAGAATTCTGAAAAACAAAATTGTCTGAAAACTGGACATTTTTGAGGCGGTCAACATGGCGACATCAGGCAGCAAGGGACGAGGAAACCGGTTAAAAAAAAACACAGCGCCAAGGGCACTGATTTCATCCCGAGGATTCCAGACTATTGATTTTGTCTGAAATGCGGCAAACCCCAAAAACGGGCACGGATTCAGTCCCACACATTCCAAACGTTGTACCCGTCCCAGCAAAAACTGCTTCCAGTTCCTCTATTGATGGCATGTCGTGGAGAAAATATTGTACTGTATACCTCTACTGTTTACCTTGTCTTTTAGAGAGAGGTCTCAGATTCTGAGGTGGTTCTACGACAGGGTGTCTCTGCTCGGGATACAGTTAATTCCCAAGCCCATTTCAGCAGCTTCCAAAACGCAAATGTCTATTCAAAACTGGCAACGGAAAAGTCACTTTAAAAATCATCACAAATCAGAATCAATACCATGAAAACTAGAGGCAACACTTGGATGAAAGAGTAGGGCCTATTAGGGACCATAAAGGTCTTAATACTTTGTATCTGTTTTCACAAGAGAGGGACAATGCAGACATTGCAATCAGGGAGGAATGTGAAACATTTGACGAAATAAACAATGAGGAAGCATTAAGGTGTTTAGCATCTTTGAAAGTGGATAAATCCCCAGGCCCAGATTAAATGTATACTAGGCTGTTAAGAGAAGCAAAAGAGGAACTAGCAGAGGCTATGACCATCATTTTGCTATCTGCTCTAGTTACAGGTGTGGTGCCAGAAGACTGGAGAAAATGCTAACATTGTACCATTGTTTAAAAAGGAAGAAAGGGATATACTGAGTAATTACAAGCCAGTCAGCCTAACCACGGTGGTGGGAAAATTATTGGAAAAAATTCTGAGGGACAGGATAAATCTTAATCTAGAAAGACATGGTTTAATCAAGGACAGTTCAAGGCATGGATTTGTTAAGGGAAGGTCGTGTCTGAGTAACTTGATTGAATTTTTTTGAGGTGGTAACAAGGAGGGTAGATGAGTGTATAGCACGTTTGATGTAGTCCATATGGATTTTAGCAAAGCTTTTCATAAGGTCCCACATGACAGACTGGTCACAAAAGTAAAGCCCATGAGATCCAAGGCAAAGTGGCAAGTTGGATTCAAAATTGGCGCAGAGGCAGGAAGCAAAGAGTAAATGCATGTTCACAGATCACCAAAGGTAGCAGGATAGGTAGATAAGGAGGCATTTGGGATATTTGCCTTTATTATCAGAGGCACAGAATGCAAGAGCAGGGAGGTTATGCTTAAACTGTATAAAACACAAGTTAGGCCACAGCTCGAGTACTGCGTGCAGTTCTGGTCACCCATTACAGGAAAGATGTGCCATAAGCTACATGGTTACAGACCAAGAGCTGGAAAGTGACATTAGGCTGGATAGCTCTGTCAGCTGGCACGGACACAGTGGGCTGAATGGCCTCCTCCTGCGCTGTAGATTTCTATGATTCTAAGTAACATTTTTGGAAGGTATGGCTGTCAAATTTGAGAACATAATTTTGTTAACTGTTAGTAACGGGCATTTTCCCCATTATTTCATTAGAAGACTTTTACCCCCATATCGTCCAGTTTCAAGAAAGTTTTTAAATCTGATGTTTGTGCCATGACCTATTCACAAATGCAGTCATTTTAAATAGCATCCCAAGAGAGGTTAAGAATCTCCAACATTCACATTCAAGAATGTCAAGTGTTGCTTGATTCAGGGAAATTCTTTTACCCAACCAAGTACACAGATGGATCCAATCACTCGGCTGCCCGATTCTGAAAAAATGTTACTTCTCTGTAGGAGAAATGACAACAAAAAACTAGGAATGTTTTAAACAATTGAAAGTATGACCAATCACTATTTTAGTTTCCAAGAAAATTGCAAGATCTTTCAAAATTCTGTATTAAATATCCTTGAAAAACAGGAAACAAATGATGGTTGTCCACCTGCCTCTAGCTTCTAATGTGAGCTGCAACACCCCCAATATCCCAATCTGCGAACTCAGCAAAGACCAAGGCTGGAATCTTCCTGCTCTCAATGGCTCACCATCACACTAGACAGCATTGGTCCCATCTGAATCATTGGGGAGAGGCACATAGTACTTGGGGAAAAATAGGATCTATTACCTGCGCAGCTCAGTTGAATAAGATTGTAGTTTCAAATTCCCCTCTAGAACTAGAGCGCATAAACTGGGAAGCTGTTCCAAGGAGTGTTGCACTGCCAGACGTGGTGTCCTTCAAACAAACTGCTGTGTCTGTTCTGGTGGTACAGGGTCAGATGCAACAGTGCTGTTTAAAGGGCGTTTTCCTGGTGAATTGCAAAACATTGTCTGTCCCATTCCCCCCCCAAAAAGAACATCTCATTGCGATGTATGGGTACAAAATGGGGGGGGGGGGGGCAGAAAGGGAAAAGATAAGACATTATATAAATATGCAAGGCCTTCTTGCTAAAAATTGAGAAACCCAAATCATGACATTACACATAATGTGACAAAATAGGCTCAAAGTTTTATTGCAGTTAAAACATTTGTACCAAACCGACGAGATAAATTTTATTTTTTTTAAAATAAGAAATTTTACATTTTAGGATCCAAGTAGAGGAAGTCTCTCCATCAGTACTCCTTCAAAAAAAATTGAATAATTACAATCCATTTTAAATCAAAAAAAACCCAAACCATAAATACAGATGTTGAACAGTAGGTTTTGGTTCCCACACCAGTCAGTAAATGTGACACATGGAGCAGTAAGGGACAATATGAAATAGGGTGGAGCCAGAGTTGTGCCCAGTTAGCCGGGGACAATAAGAGGACCCTGACATTCCAGGTATAGGAAGCAGGGAAAGAAAGGCAGTCAGTTCCCAATCCTGATGAGCAAATCGAGCTGAAAAGGTTGGTACCTGGATGTCTAGTGAGGACAGTATCAGGCTAGGCTGTGCTATCTTCCATGGTTGAACATCCTGTCAGCTAACGCAGTCCAGGCTCACGTGAAGAATGACCCTTTGGGCATGGTACTGAAAGGTACCCATAAAACCGACTGCATTAAAAGTACTTTCAGGCCAGGAGGAGGGAAAAGATTGCAAAGAGAAGAGAATATAACTCAACTATTGGATCCTGATGCTGAGACTCTCTCCTTAGCAGTGCACTCCCCAATATAAAAAAAAAACAAACAGGGATCCTTCATTCAAGTAGGACACAATTTATAAACACGGTGTAGAAGATTAAACAGAATCTTGTAAAAAGATAAATCCTAAAACTTACAGAATCTGGTGCATAAAATGATTCCAAAAATGAACAGATTTAGACAAAAAAGGTGCTTACCAACATCAAATTTAGACGTTTATTTAAGCCCCTAGTTACACTCAAGGCAGCAAAAGGCATGCTCATCAAATACAGCATCCTTACTGCCATAGTCACTGTGCTTCACAATAGCAATTGCTACCATAGTGAAACAAACAATGGTACATTTCCATAATAGTAAGGGGGACGCATGAGTTTTATAAGGCAGTAACATCACATGGGGGAAGGAGAAAGGTGTTGCATTTGGATGATGTCATGAACAAGCTCAACTAGGATACCCTCAGATAAGATTAAGGGCCTGAAATCACATGTCTGCATCCTGTTTTCTTAAAAAAATATAATGTACATGGACCTCTTGAAAGGAGGGAAGAGGCCAATTTATTTCATTCTCAAGCTGCTCACAGCCTCCGTCCAACCCCTGTCCCCCGACAGCCAGTAAGCTCTGTGTTGTTCATACACAATATCCATGCCAACTAAATAATGATCCAGACACAACTGCTGCACATTGATCAACTGTTCAATCCACATTTGATCAGTAACAGAATCTGAACTTGCTACTGGAATTAGCATTTGTAACCTTTTACAAAAGACACTTCAAGTATGCATACAAAGCAAATATTTTAAAAAGGATACCAACTGGCTCAGGATTATTGGAAAATTCCTTTTTAAAAAAAGGTCACTGATCTCGTTTTGCCTCAGAACCTTTCATTGCTTTGTGCCAGCAGGGTCAGCACCTGGTTTGCAGTGTATCAGAAGGCAGTCGTGCAGCAAAGGGGATTGAGACAAAACCAGAAACACAAGAGATTTCTGATCATTTTAACCAAGGGATCAAAAAGTAGAAAAAAAGCTAGAAGTACTAAAAATTCTGAAAGTAGAGAAAACACCAGACACAGACAGCAGCTCCATCAGCAAATGGAACATGTTAATCCTTTCAAATCCATGGATAGGTTCAGATGAAGGGACCCCCCCCCTCATTTGGTCTCTTTCTTCCATGATTCCACCCCCTCTGCCATCCCAGTACAGCTTTCAACGTCATTCCGAACAAGCAGAAAAGGTCAAAAGATTCATCTGAAAGGTCATCCTTCATCAGAACTGGCGTCAGTCGGGCCGATAGAAAAAACATCTCCAGCCTAACCAAGCAAGTTCTGATGAACAAACCCATCTGGAACACGAATCCACCTTTTGGTCAGATGCTGATCAGCCCGCCATGCACTGGAGATGGGTTGTTGCCACCTTGCAGAATTGGATACCCTCAATATATACAAATGTAACATTGCTTATGATGGCCACTGGGTTTTCACTGAGCTGGTGGACTGTCATGGCAAATAGCAACAAATGGATGACTCCAGTGATACACAGGCATTTATTTAAATGCAAGTTAGTGGGGAATATCAGAAAGTGTATACATTATTTTGAAAAGAAATTAATGAATAGGTTGTTTCCCCCCCGCCCCCCCCCCCCAAAAGTGTCATACCTGCAGTCTACTGGCAATAGTAAACACATTCAAGTC
Organism: Pristiophorus japonicus; assembly: GCF_044704955.1. Classification (NCBI taxonomy): domain Eukaryota; kingdom Metazoa; phylum Chordata; class Chondrichthyes; family Pristiophoridae; genus Pristiophorus; species Pristiophorus japonicus. Next base: position 223,615,941 of record NC_091984.1, on the reverse strand, counting down.
AGTTTTAGTCCACTTTACCACCTTGCGCAGTTAAAACAATGGTCAAAATATTGCACATTGCCAGTTAATGGTATTACCCATCGTCTATTTACAGTGGAGCTGCCGACACTGTATTACCAGTCTTGACTCCACATCCATCATCTGAAACCGAAATCCACCCCACTAGCTCTCGGCCCCTTGCCACCAAGCAGAGATGCCTGTGCAGGGAATGCATTTCATCTCAGAGGGAGGAGAATGCACCAGTCTCACTACTCAAATATCATTGCAAACATGGGCAGAGCGAGGAAAAGCACAGACACACACAGTTTATGTATCACTGCTGCCCCCGGCAGGCTCGGGTTCCACACAAGCAAGAAGCTCTGGTGAGGTAGAAATAGTGGAAATAATTTTATTTTATAAAATCGCTAAATCTTAAATGGTTGCAATTTTTATTAAAAATGTCACGCCCCATTGGTTAAAAAAGCCATGGTTCAATAACCAAATGGCTTTACTGAGATTTCCCCAATATACTATATATTCCATCCCATTATTCCTTTAATAAATCCAAAAGAAAAGATAGAAACTTAATTAAACAAAGATGTTATAAAAGCACGCAATGAGATCAACAAAGTGCAATGGTCAACAAGCCTATAGCAATATGCAAGGCTCGTGTTTAGGACCATTGCCAGAGACCACATATTAAAGCTGCAACACAGTACAGTACAAACAAGCTCTAAATCGGTTTATCAAACACATTTAATGACAGACTTACTCTGTGGAGTCAGTCCGCTGGAACGATCTTGGAACACTATTTTTAAAACTGGAAATCCTCTCTCCTACCTCAATCAAAAAAAAGTTGCATTATTCCTTGAACACTTCATTATCTTTGAACTATCGTACAGTCAACAGGATCTAGTACAATTTAAAACATGGTCTCAGATTGCTGGGAGTGAACCTGGTCTGCCCAAGGTCAGAAAAATCATTCATAATAAGCAGCATCAAGGCGGCACGTCGGAGGTTTCAGTCACTGCTGTGTGACGCGACCCCCAACCTCACACACACGCACACCATGCAGGCAACCCTTGTCCTTCAAGTGATACAAAAAGCAAACACAGCTGGCACATGTGTCTGATTCAGTTCAAGTTCAACACATAATTTGCCAGAAATTCCTTCTATTTTCATCTGACAATAGAAGAAATAATATCCTTTTTGGTGCAAAAATATATAAAGTTGAGAATTTTGTGAGGAATATTGGTGCCCAGGAATGCAAGACTTCTCTAAGTATTAGCATCAAGCACTCAAAAAAAGTAGAAAACTCTTGGTTCCAAGAATATTTTTCCAGCCCAACCTTTTATGCTCTGGTTCAACATTTCTCCAAAGAAGCTATTTGGTCACATCTCGGAGGGAGATTGCCAACTTAATGCTGAATTATCTACCTCTTCTGCACCAATGAGGCAGGAGTACTCATTCATTTTATGCCAAGAGCCAGAATCCTGAACAGTAACTCATGCCAACAGTGGCAGCTTGAAGAAGATAAAATGAAGACAAAACACACAGGCACACACTCAGTTCTCCTAATGCCAATTGGGTAAAGGGACCGCCTTTTGTCAAACTACGTATAGAACAATACATTTTATTACTGGTCTTTTTGGAGTCTGCTGACCTTGACGAATTCCACTGGGCTCGGCTCGGCAGTTGGGCCGGGGAGGGGGGGGGGGGGTGGTGCAGTGCAGAGGAGGGGGGGGGGGGGGGGGGGGGGGAAGAGCGGGGTTAAATACTTATCTACGGACCCTGTTTGCCATCCAGCAACCTCTGGACAAACAATCCTCACAACCAGGACATTTTAGTTAATTTTCAGTCAATTTCTCTGGTTATTCAACTCCGCAGTATCTGAAGGAGTACAGCTTTTTAAAAACTGGCTACCGAAGGAAGTAAAACATAAATTTGGCATTGCAAGAGAACAGGGGAGCTCTGCAGTGAGGGAGGCAGAGAAGAGCAAAGCAGAATCCCCACTTACAATCAGTGAGGATTTCTGCTAAATGGCATATTGAAATATTTGAAATGCATCAAGTTTAAAATAAAAAGGACATTTGGATTTACTAAACCAGTCGATTTAGCTTACTGCTCCCTTCAACAAAAACAAGGTAAATCTCTTCAGTCTTGGTTTAAATTTATTAGGATACATTTTTGTTTTAGCTTCACTGATGTTGTAAGCCAAAGGCAAATCTTCTTTTACAAGTTCTGCAACCTCATTTCCTCCCACCCTATTTTTAGAGCAAGTTAAAAGTGCTAATCGGTGGCAGATTTTAAGATGTCCTGCACTGATCCCAAGGTTTTGCAAACATTTGTTGCATGAAACAAGGCACAATAAATAAAAGGGGCAGCTCTCTAACTAGAGGTTAGTTAGGTCATAAAGGTCAGTTAGAAAAAGCTTTCAATTTTCTCTCTCGCTCAAGTTCAAGTCCTTATCAACCCAAGGTCAAGAAATGCTCTGCTTGCAATAGGGTTGCTAGGAAGGTTCAAGCCGAATTTTCCAAATTGTACATGCAACAACCCATTTAAAACAAGCGTTAGAGCTCTCTATGGTTTAACTGGATTGAGCCATCTAGAGTGGAAGGTCACAGGTTCCAGCCCAGCCACAAAATTAGTTCATGTTTGCCAGGCAAGAAGCTGCAACACTACAGTTGGCTGCAGCTCCCAAGGCTTGAGGGTGTGGGTAGAGAAAAATCGGCATGAGTTTCTATGCTGGATCACTATTCAGCAACTTGTACCAGAAAGTGGAGTGCGCGCACAGCACAGGCTTGTGTGAGATGTCCCCATCAGTCAAAACAGTCTGATGGTCACGGTCTAGGCTTACACGAGAATAATGGCCACTTAGGTGAGGTACTGGCACCGGTGGAACAATAGCCCAGCATGAGTCAGCGTCATTAAGAGAACGGGAAGAGAGGGGAAATGAGTGGGATTTGATTCAGTGTCAGAATTTGACACTTGAATGGTCAGCTTATCTAGATTCAAATATAGAACGCAGAGAATACCCGTAAAATGTCTAGAAACAACTTAAAAAAAGGCTGTGACTTCATTTATTAGCGTGCACAACACATGCTGTTTTTAAATCATTATTAGGAAGTCAGCCTTGCCTCCTGTAGGTTGAAAAGTAAAAGATTAAACACAAGTTGAGCCTTGACATTTATCCTCAGCATCTTTTATAAATGGTCAAACGCCACACTAACTTCCCGGTGAAAACATCACAAATGTATTTTGGGAGTAACCCTATAAAAATCCTGTTGGTCTGTTATACGATGAGTTAATACAAAGGGAATTCATTAGAAAATAATATTCCCCATACTATTCCATCAAATAAACTAATAGCTGGTAGGACTGACTGGATCGATCTGACCCGCTTTGATTTAATTCAATGCTATTACAGTACTAAAGTATCAAGAGTACACAGTAACTCACACACAGATCAACTCCACATAGATATTGTGTCTCTTCTTCCTGGCTTCCAGACTAATTATTGCTGGTTAATGATTACCTTGTAGGAATAGCAACCTAAAAAGTTATCTAAATCACAGTGATTGCAGTTAGTTTATTGCTGAGAGGAAGGGGGGGGGGGGGAAAGAGAGAGAGAGAGAGAGAGAGAGAGAGAGACACTCACTGCAAGTGTTAGACCTTGTAATCCAACTCTGCGCTCATTTTTGTGTACATCTCATAGATTGCATCGATGGTCACTGTGAAGTTGACTAAAAACTGTCTGATTTTTTCTACACATTCTTCTTCTTTGACCTCTTTACCCTTTGACAGTGCTTTCATAAAGTCCGATTTATATGGGGCTGCGAAAACTGCGGCCTGTAAAGCAAAAACAGCAAGTCACACCCTGCAATCAAGGAGTTTCCTCTTAGCCCTCAGCACATTCCAGTTGCCCAGCATCCTGGCTGATCACTGCTCCCCCAGGCCTGGTGGGGTTCGGCACAGATTGCATGAGTAACTTCAGTGTCATCAATTAAGGCAATTAATTAAAATTTAAAGATGTTAGATCATACTCTGAATTTTTAAATCTAGAATATACCAGTAGTGTTGAAAACCTATTAGCTTGGATAATACTTTGTGAAATGTTTTTTTATCCCCCTCGTCTCCCCATCCCTTTTGAAGATACTGAAACATCAATCTATCCACCCCTCCAGTACTTCACAGTAATGGCCATTCTGCATGTATGAGCCCATGAGTGATGACATGCAATTTCAGCATGGGGGCACATCACTACTGAGCTCAACCCGTTCTTCACCCGATGTGGACAGACACACGCTCTCTCTTCCCAGGAGAGGTGGGGCAAGGAAAGTGGCCACTCACTGGAGCAGAAGACCAGAGTGATCGGATGTCTTAGCCCAGAGATGCTGAGGCCCATCTGTAGTGCCCTCAATGATTCCCCAACCCAATCTGCCTGGTGAGAACACGGTAGGTTCAGGTTGGACCCCCAATTTACACCCGGTCCGATTTTACATTCCATTGGTGCGTAAAGTCGGGCAGGTTGTTCTCACTGGTCTGGTGTTCATAATTCTAAAAATATTTCACCATTTATAAAATGAACACCCCTATTGAGCATTAGAGTAGATTGCCTATATTCTCTGGAGTTTAGAAAAATGAAAAGATCATATTTAAATACAAGATTCTGAAGGGGATGGACAGAGTAGATGCCCCTGGCTGGAGAGTCTAGAACTAGGCCGCATAGTCTCAGGATAAGGGGTCAGCCATTTAAGACAGAGATGAGGAGGAATTTCTTCACTCAGAGGGTGGTGAACCTTTGGAGGGCTGAATATATTCAAGGCCGCAATAGATATTTGGACTCGAGGGGAATCATGGTACATGGGGATTGGGCGGAAAAGTGGAGTTGAGGTCCAAGATCAGCCATGATCTTATTGAATTGTCTTTTCAGGTTTCTTCTTCAGAGTCCAGTAATGTCATTTACTGGGAGAAGCTGCCTACAACTCAGAACATCCCCATTTATTTTAGTTAGAGCAGGATAGGGAGGGTCACTATCTCCTGACTAGCCTGGGAGCCAATGTAGGGCTCCTCACTTCCAGAAAAAGCTGGCCAAATATGGTTGCAGCTCAGCATACATGAGCCGCACATTCAAGAAAGGAGGGAAATGAAAAAAAAACTTACAGAAAATAGTCTTTGTACGAACCAGCCGTGGTACTTCTTGAGAGCCATTTCGTACGCTTTTGTTGCATTGACTCGAATAAGGTTAGGATTTGCATCGTCACGCTCCCCATCTGCGATACTTTGCAGCATAACCTGTATGAACTTCAACCCTCTGCAAAGATAGGGAGAGGAAAATTCACAAACAGCAACCAGCTATCTCCCTGCAATTTATTTTCTGATTCCAAAGATCCGGCTAATTTTTTTTTTAAATACACAAATCTACTAGTTACTGATATTACACATTGTGCGTCTATTTAATTTAGTTTTCACATCACAGCAATGCAGAACTGCAGTAGAATTCCAATTAATGTAAATCAATTCATCTTCAGGACGTGTCAGAATTTTATCAGTGCAAGGCCGAGCTGTCTTCCTTGGCTCAGTGGCAGCAGTCTCGCCTTGGAGTCAGACAGCTGTGGGATCAAGCCACACTAGGGACTCGAGCACATAATCACAGCTGGCAGCTCGGTGCACTACTGAGGGAGTGCTGCGCTGTCACAGGTGCAGTCTTTTGGATCAGGCATCCGCCCTCTTAGGTAGACGCAATAGATCCCATGAAGAGCCGGAGGTGGTAAAAGGCACCACAGAAATGCTAGTTCTTTCTCTTTTTTTTTTAAAAAAAAGGCTTAAATCCAACAGGACAGCCAGCTCCTTCGCTTTTACAAAGTTTCATTGGTCGAGGAAGAGAGTCCAACTTACAGATGTCCAAATTACATAGAATTTACAGCAGAAAAATAGCTCATTCGGCCCACGCTGGTGTTTATGCTCCACGAGCCTCTTCCCACCTGACTTTATCTAACCCCATAAGCCAGCTAAGTCAACCCTCGAGGCATTGTGTATAGCTGAAAAGATCACTTCTACATTCAGGCTCTTTGGTAAAGCATACAATGAAGGTTATGGTACGTGGGTGGCAGTGCACCATGAGCAAGGCAGTGTAACTCAGTTGTCCACTCAAACTGCTATTGAACAAGTACTGGTGTCAAACTGGTAAGAAAACAACATCATTGGAGGAGTAGGCCACCTGGCCCCTCGAGCCTGCTCCGCCATTTAATAAAATCATGGCTGATCTGATCATGGACTCAGCTCCACTTCCCTGCCCACTCCCCATAACTATTCCCTTAAATCGCTCAAAAATCTGTCAATCTCCACCTTAAATATATTCAATGACCCAGTCTCCACAGCTCCCTGGGGCAGAGAATTCCATAGATTTACAACCCTCAGAAGAAATTCCTCCTCATTTCAGTTTTAAATGGGCAGCCCCTTATTCTGAGACTATGTCCCCTAGTTTTAGTTTCCCATGAGTGGAAATATCCTCTCTTCATCCACCTCGTCGAGCCCCTTCATTATCTTGTATGTTTCAATAAGATCACCTCATTCTTCTGAACGCCAATGTGCATAGACTCAACCTACCTTCATAAGTCAACCCACTCATCTCCAGAATCAACCGAGTGAACCTTCTCTGAACAGCCTCCAATGCAAGTATATCCTTCCTTAAATATGGAGACCAAAACTATATGCGGTACTCTAGGTGTGACCTCACCAATACCCTGCACAGTTGTAGCAGGACTTCTCTGCTTTTATACTCTATTCCCCCTTGCAATAAAGGCCAACATTCCATTTGCCTTCCTGATTACTTGCTGTATCTGCATACTAACTTTTTGTGTTTCATGAACAACGATCCCCAGATCTCTCTGTACTGCAGCACTTTGCAATTTTTCTCCATTTAAATTATAATTGACTTTTCTATTTTTACTGCCGAAGTAGATAACCTCAAATTTTCCCACATTATACTTTATCTGCCAATGTTTTCCCCCCACTCACTTTGCCCGTCTATATCCCTTTGCAGATTTTGTGTATCCTCCTCACAATTTGCTTTCCCATCCATCTTTGTATGATTAGCAAACTTGGGTACATTACACTCAGTCCCTTCATCCAAGTCATTAATATAGATTGTATATAGTTGAGGCCCCAGCACCGATCCCTGCGGCACCCCAGTAGTTACTGTTTGCCAACCGGAAAATGACCCATTTATCCCAACTCTCTGCTTTCAGTTAGTTAGCCAATCCTCTATCCAAGCTAATATATTATCCCCAACCCCATGAGCTTTTATCTTGTGCAGTAACCTTTTATGTGGCACCTTATTAAATGCCTTCTGGAAATCCAAATACACCACATCCACCCTGCTCGTTGCAACCTCAAAGAACTCCAGCAAATTTGTCAAACATGATTTTCCTTTCATAATACCATGCTGATTCTGCTTGATTGAATTATGTTTTTCCAAATGTTCCACTACTGCTTCCTTAATAATGGAATCCAGCATTGTCCCCAACAACAGATGTTAGGCTAACTGGTCTATAGTTTCCTGCTTTTTGTCAGTTTCCTTTTTTAAATAGGTGCATTACATTTGCAATTTTCAAATCCGCTGGGACCGCCCCAGAATCATTGGGATTTTGTTAGATTACAACCAATGCATCCACTATCTCTGCAGCCACTTCTTTTAAGACCTTGGGATGTAAGCCATCAGGTCCAGGGGACTTGTCCACCTTTAGTCCCATTATTTTAGCGAGTACTACTTCATTAGTGATGGTGATTATATTAAGTTCCTCGCTCCCTATAGCCCCTTGATTATCCATCATTGGGATGTTTTTAGTGTCTTCTACCATGAAGGCTGATACAAAATTTGTTCAACATCCCTGCCATTTCCTTGTTCTCCATTATTAATTCCAGTCTCATCCTCTAGGGGACCAACATTTACTTTAGCCACTTTTCCTTTTTATGTACCTGTAGAAACTCTTACTGTTTTTATATTCTGTGCTAATTTACTCAATATATCTTCCCTCTTTTTTAGTCGTTCTTTGCTGGTTTTCAAAAGTTTCCCAATCCTCTGGCCTCCCACTAGTCTTGGCCACATTGTACACCCTTGTTTTCAATTTAATACCCTCCCTTATTTCCTTAGTTAGCCATGGATGGTTATCCCTTCTCTTAAATGGAGCCTTAGTGCTTGATCCATTACGTTACAAGTCTCTACAGAGTACTACAATGGATGGGGATTTTGTGCATAATTCAACAATACACTGTTTAGTGCTGCTCACCAGTCACATCCTTGTTACTTTGTTTCTCTTCCTTACGCCCGCTGTTCATCACTACAATCAATTTCAAGGTTCGTTACTTTGCTGATCCAGTGACTAATGACTCGGAAAATAAGACGAGGCGCTGTCTAAACATGCTACTGCTCACAGCTGGCAACAGCACTCATTTTCCAAGTGAAAACTGCATTCCCACTTACTTCAATTACTGTGATTACCATCAGGAAAATTAGATAAGTATTGGGGCAGGAGGAGGTGCCATTTAATAGGGGATCTACAAAAGAAACCCATTACAAAAATGTGAATAATGGCAAAGGGCTACAGAGCGAGACATTCCATTTAAGGCCACATTTCAAAACAGTTACCCAATAGTTAAAAGTCAGCCAGGATTTCCGTTCCGAAGGGCCATCCAGTGCCTGGCCGCAGAGCGGGCCCGCACATGGATCTCCGAGGAGCGCGGAATCAGGCACAGATGTGATGCTCGCCACAGTCGAACAGCTCCACTGTTCAAGCTCACAGATGAAGAATGGCCACTTGGATGATGGCAGCTAACACCAGGGGAACTGTACTCTGGCAGGAGTCTGCTCGCGAGTAAACCCGAAAATTGTGGGGAGAGCGCAAATTTTTTTTTTTTTAAAAAGAGGGAAAAAGTTACAACTAAGTAAATTAAATTGGTTACCTTTTTAGCCACATAAGCGCCAGTGTCGCTCCAACTCTTGGCCACTCTGTGCCATGTTGTTCCTTCTCTCCTTCCAGAATTAGCTGCAATGTTTTGAATTTTATGGGATTTGTCTCATACACCATCTTGATTTTCTATTAAAAAAAAATCAAATAACTTTTGCAGATACAACATAGCAATACCTCTTACTTTGTGTATGATTATGCTTTTGAAGCACCTAGGGATGTTTTATTACATTAAAGGCACCATATAAATGCAAAGTTGTTGTTCGAACCACTAAATCCAAGCTGTACTGAGCCATGTGTACCCTCTTGATTGGATAGTAGCAACCACATACTAGACTCCGTAGCTGCTGCACATCTTGCCTGCCCCAGCCACCTAGTCCATCCTGTGCCAGTTCCCTTCTTCCCAGCATCAGCTCTGGCTACTGCGCACTCACGCCCCCTTCGCTCACCTACTCCTCATTCAAACTGCAGACCCCAGCTTCAGACACGTTCCTGGGCCTGAGCACTGGATCGATCACATTATCACACACATTAACATTACATGCTTTTAACTTCACAGACAATAAAAGCTCGAAATGTGATCGTGAATTTGATGAACATTGAGGCACACTCTTCCTTGGTCTTTCAGATTTAAATAGCTGCATCCCTGCTAATTCTGCACAATTTGAAGTGTCAGCTGCGGCTCAGTGGGTAGCACACTCGCCTCGGAGTCAAAAGGTTGTGTGCTCAAATCCCACTCCAGGAACTTGAGCACATAGATCTAGGCTGACACTCCAGTGCAGTGCTGAGGGAGTGCTGCATTGTCAGAGGTGCCATCTTTTGGATGAGATGTTCAACCGAGGCCCCATCTGCTCTCAGATGGATATAAAAGATCCCATGGCACTATTTCAAAGAAGAGCAGGGGAGTTATCCCCGGTGTTCTGGCCAATATTTATCCCTCAATCAACATAAAATAAAAAACAGATTATCTGGTCATTATCACATTGTGGGAGCTTGCTGCTGTTTTTCCCCACATTACATTAATGACTACACTTCAAAAGTACTTCATTGGCTGTAAAGCGCTTTGAGATGTCCGATGGTTGTGAAAGGCACTATATAAATGCAAGTCTTTCTTTCTTCCATTGATTAAGATCAAGCTCTGGAATTACCTTCCTAAACCTCTCTGCTCCTCTTTGACCAAGCTTTTGGTCATCTGCCCTAATTTCTCCTTTTGTTTATAACACCACGTTAGAGGCACAAATGCCAATTGTTGTTGCTGTTGTCTGTGGAACCGTCCTGGGTGCAGATTGGCTGACACAGTTGCCTATATAACAGCATTGGTGACAATACTTCAAAAGTACTTCATTGACTGAAGTGTTTTGGGGACAAAAGCCATAAAGGCACTATATAAATGCAAGTTATTTTCCTTCTTTCTGACACCATCGGGCACCCATTTGATGGAATTTCACTTCAACTTTTCAATTTCTAGTTTGGTACAATCTCCCTTCAGCAAGAGTAAAGATGCTTTTTTAAAAAAAAAATCCTGTGAACAATCCAATCCAATTTGTGGACCCATTTTCCCCTTTCAGATGCTGGCTAGTCCATTGTGCATTTCCACAATTTTCCATTTTTATTACACATTTCTGCTATGTAAAGGTTTCTCTTGCATCAATTGCACAGATTCCAGCCAATTGTGCTGTGTAGAGACCGTACATACGACTTGGTTTCTGCACACAACACCGAATAGGTAGAATGTTCTCGGCAATGTTTCCATCCCGAGAAAAGGAAAACTTGCACTGCTACACCTCCAGATCACAGCGCTCAAACATTTCAAAACAGATTACATTCATGCAAATTAGTGAACTTCAAAGTAATGTGTGTGGACAAATAGAGCAACCATTTTGCACACAGCAAGATCTCACAAAAAGCAAATACCCAGTATCTACACTCATTCACCATCTTCAAAAACCCACATCAAGCAGACTTTTTCCAACAGTAACTACACTTCAAAAGTACTTCATTAGCAGTGAGGCACTTTGGGACATTGAGTTTATGTACGGTGCAAGTCCTTTTTTCCCTGCATCAACCTGAATCGCCAAGATAACTCAACGCCTTACCTCCAACAATGCAGTGTTCCTTCAGTACAGTACTGCAGTGCCACCTTAGATCATGCATTAGATCGCATTCTGGAGCAGGGCTTGAACCCACACCCTTCTCAATCAGAGGCAAGTGTACTATAACTTAACCAAGTGGACCCCCCCACATGGATTCTCTTATTTAAAAAAAGGATTTTAAAAGGGAAGAAGAAAGAGGAATTTACATGCTGACTTAATTTATAGGATAACCAGTACTCAAAATTAATATGCAAACTATTGGCTAAAATTCTTTGATAAAACAAACATGAATGAGAATGAAACTGGTACAGGTATACAAAAGTGTAGAAGGCCCGGGGGGGGGGGGGGGGGGGGCGATAGCCACAGGTTTCTATGGAAAGTTGAGCTATAGAGACTGAATGGCCTCCCTCATCTGCACATCTTTATGATTGCAGTTTCAGAGCAAGATCTACGAACGACAATGAAAAAGGCTCCCCCAAGTCAGTCTAGTTCGAGGGCTGACAATGTCTTGCCCACTGCAGGGTTTATTAGACAAACCAATTTTTGGAAATTACATTTGCAAATTATGGCCAGTTTTACCATTAACTCCCTCTTACACACTTATCACAATACTATGCAGTCTTTTCTATCTTCTTTCCTGAAGACAGATTCTTGGTGGCATATGCTCCCACAAGAATAGGCAGCCTGCCATCAGCAAGCTATGCAGCCATGGAGGCGATCACACCCATGCCTGATCCTCACCAGAATTCCATACACACAAACTAACAGCAATGGTTACTGGACAATGACCAGGAGTGGGAACCTTCATGGATCGAAGCCATCTAGTGATATTCATTGTACATATCCGGATATGGAAACACCCTCAATTAACCTCTCCAAAAATGAGTGACTGCACAAACCAATCCACACACATCACAGGACCGCCACAGCCCAGGCTACTTACAGTGATGTTGCCCGTCACATCTGCTTTGATCGGTGAAAATACTGTTGAGCCAAGGCAATCTAAAAATAAAGGCAATTTTAAGGAAAGTGCACCATTATTGAACACTATGCTGTATAATAGGTAAGCCGCTCTCTCTCCAAAAGCAAGCAGTTAATACAAATAGTTTGTCCATTTAGAACAATTGAAGGAAAATAAGACCTTTTTGATTAAAATAGGTATTTCTTGGCTTCTTAAAAATAGAAAATAGCTCAATACACTTTTTAAATGAGAGGGGACCTCATAGAAACGTTTAAAATTCTGACGGGGTTAGACAGGTTAGATGCGGGAAAAATGTTCCCAATGTTGGGGAAGTCCAGAACCAGGGGTCACAGTCTAAGGATAAGGGGTAAGCCATTTAGGACCGAGATGAGGAGAAACTTCTTCACCCAGAGAGTGGTGAACCTGTGGAATTCTCTACCACAGAAAGTAGTTGAGGCCAATTCACTAAAATATATTCAAAAGGGAGTTAGATGAAGTCCTTACTACTCGGGGGATCAAGGGGTATGGCGAGAAAGCAGGAAGGGGTATTGAAGTTGCATGTTCAGCCATGAACTCATTGAATGGCGGTGCAGGCTAGAAGGGCTGAATGGCCTACTCCTGCACCTATTTTCTATGTTTCTAAATATATTTATAGAATGGATGGGTCATCCTCAAAATTTGGAATAAGTCTGCACGTGCTAAATTTATCTGCACTGAACCAAGGCTGGCTCCACTGTACTCCCACTCACTTCATTAAACAATTCATCTTTTATGTAGAATTACATCGAACTTACAGCACAGAAACAAGCCATTCGGCCCAACTGGTCTGTGTCGGTGTTACTACTCCAACATTACAGCAGTGACTACACTCCAAAAGTACTTCATTGGTTGTAAAGCGCTTTGAGATGTCTAGTGAAAGGTGCTATATAAATCCAAAGTCTGTCTTTCTTTATATGAGTCTCCACCCTACTTCATTTAACCCCATCAGCCAGCTACTCCAACACTCAATGCATTATGCCTGGATGTATATAATTACTTTTACACTCTGGAGAGATTATAAATCACATCTACAGACTCTTTGCTAAAGTACACAATGGTGATTATAGTGAGTGGGTTTTTAAAAAGAGAGTGAACAGGAGGTTCCATCAGCAAGAAAGTTAACAACATGCTCTAGTAAGTCACTACTGTGGGTTTATATTACTATGTGGGCTGTCAGATAGACAAATGAATAATATTCCATTGCAAGATCAGCACTATGCACTGGATAAACATAATGATGGATAAGTTATGTATGCAACAGATCCTCACCATGTTTTCTGATGTACTGCAGATATAGGTGGGGGAGATCAGTTTTACTTTTAGACTAAAAAAAGTTACCTTCCCTTTCCAATCCAGAGTGATCTGCACAGATTGTCTTAATCGGAGTGTTTTATTTGGGAATTTGGAAAGAGTGGAAATTCGGAGAAGGGGAAGGACCTAATTGGAGGTGGTATCAGAAGCAGTGGAACCTTCAATGATTTCCAAATAAAACAAGGACAGCAGGAAGGCGATTGATTGGTGAGTATTAAGGTCCCCCCCTCTTTACTCACTAACCTCGGACTGTGGTTTAAACTATGTGCGGGAAACTATAAAGTACTGCATTAAACTTATAGCTTAACTAGTTACACAAATTAACTATAAATAATTATTAAATAAATAAAGATTTAAATAACTAAAATAAGGCTAGACTAAGATATGGCAGAGCAGGCTGTGTCTGGGCTGCAGTATGCGAGAGTTTGTGGACAGCTAGACTGTCTGCAGGAGATGTCTCCATCTCGAATCTCCCCGGCTCAGTCATTGAGCTGGAGACACTCTGACCCACAAGGGAGGGGGGAGGAATTTCTGGACAGTTTTATCCAGAATACAGTCACACCCCAGGAGGAAAACACAGGTTCAGGAAAGGGAGTGTGTGACTGTTAGGAAGCTGGGTAGCAGGGATTTAGGAGATGTTGAGAAAGCGACCCTGATGACACTGGTCCTATCCAACAGGTACGACGGACTCACTACCTGTGAGGACAAGGAGAAAGACTGCAGGGAGGACAGCTACAATGCAGACCAAGGCACTGTGGCTCAATGCTTGCGGAGGGGGGGGGGAAAATGAGAATAGAATGCAGTAATGATAGGGGACTCTAGATTTTTTTTGGGGGGGAGGGGGGGGGGGAAGAGAAAGAGATAAATAGCGTTCTCTGCAGCCAAGAACAAGAATCCTGAAGGGTGTGTTGCCTACCCTTACCCAGTGTAAGAGATATCTCCCGGCAGCTGGAGGGGAACTTGGAAAAGGAGGGTGCAAATCCAATTGTCATGGTCCATGCTGAAACAATATAGGTAGGAACAGAGAGGATTAGGAGTTAGGCTCTAAATTACAAAGCAGGACATCGGGGTAATAATCTCTATTATTGCCCGAGCCACGTGCAAATTGACATATAAACAGACAGATCAGGAGAACAAACACGTGGCTAAAGGGTTGGTGGGGGGAAACAGGGTTCCTTTTCATGGGACACTGGCATCAGTTCTGGGACAGGAAGGAGCTGTACCGATGGGGCAGGCTCCACCTGGCCCGTGTTCTAGCGGAAAGCTTAAATAGGGAGGTGGCAATGGCTTTAAACCTAATAAGATAGTTCCATTCTCATTTCTCCCTCCCCCCCCGCCCCCCGCCTAGCATTCTGAGCCACGGTGCCTTGGCTTGCATTGTAGCCGTCCTTCCTACAGTCTTTCTCCTTGTCCTCACAGGTAGTGAGTACATCGTACCTGTTGGATAGGACCCATCAGGAGCACAAATTTATTAGTGAAGTTAAGGACACAGGGATCTAAACTACTTATTACCCATTTTATTTTCAGGAGAAAAATCACATTAAAAAAAGGAAATTGATGGATCTTAATTTTCAGATCAAAATACATTAATAATGACCTAGTGGTTGGTTACTAAACACATCGGTAATAAACAAAAATTTTAAATATAAAAATGGACTAAAAACTTCTCTGCACATGAATGGAAAGCATCAATAATAGAAACTAATAGTACTCCTGAGCCAAGCTGGCACGGTTCCATTTCCAGAACTGAATTATTCATTTTATGGAGCTAGTACAAAAATTGTAATGAATTCTTTTATGTTCATGAGGTTACAATAACAATAATTTATTTGTACAGAGCTCTGCATGGAAAACTGCCCTTGGGACATGAAGATGCCTATCCAATACTGAAATCGGACACATTAGAAAGCACAGTATAGAGAAGCCCAATTTAAAACAACCATTCATTGCCTGGAATGTACTAAGCCGACTGATCTTAGCTGGATAGCTGTAGTCACTACAAATGGCTGTGACTTCGCTCCTCCATGACAATCTCCATAAACCCCTCTCTCCACTGCCACCACTCCACTCCCATGGCTTCATCACTCAGACTGAGACCATCCATTCTGCTGCTTCATCCCTTCCCCACCAAGCCAAACCTTCACCCATCTCCTCCATACCTGGCCCGGAAACTGTTTTCTCTAGTTTTTCACCTCATCCTCATTGACCTTTGTAACCTTTGATAAGGTTGACCATACCATCATCCTCCAATCCCTCGCCCCCATTGTCCAACTCATTGGGACTGTCCTTGTTTGGTTCCACTCATAATGCAAAGTTTGTTCTTTCTTACCTATCCAATCACAGCCAGCGTATCTCCATCAAAGGCTTTTCTGCCACTACCTAGTAACCTGCCAAGGATCCATCCTTCGACCCGCCTACGCTTTCTCATCTACACGCTGCCCTAAAGCGACATAATCCGCAGACACGGGGTCGGCTTCTACATGAATGCTGATGACACCCAGCTCTACCTCTCCACTGCTTCACTGTTCCCAAGACTGTTCGTCAGACATCCAGTCCTGCATGAATCGCAATTTCCTCCAGGTAAACACTGGGATGAATGAAACCATTGTCTTCAGCCCCCGCTACAAACTCCATAGCTGTGCTACGGATTCCATCCCCCTCCTGACCAGTGTCTCAGGATGAACCTGGCTGGTCTCTATCTCAGCATTCTATTCCATCCCCGAGCTTCCGACCCGATATCCTCTCTATTACAAAATCCGCCTACTTCCACCTCTTCCTCAGAGCTTGGCCTCTTGTGCATCCCTCCCTCCCGTCCTTCACCCCACCACTGGCAGTCGCGCCTTCAGCCATCTACACCTCATGCTCTGGAATTCCTTCCCTAAATCCCTACACCTCCCGAACCCCCTCTCCTCCTTTAAGACCCATCTTTCTGACAGCCCTCCCAATACCTCCTCCTTTGACTCGGTTTCCATCTTTGTCTAATTATGCCTTTGTTTGAAGCGTTTTGGGATGAGTTTCTATATTAAAGGCACCATCGAAGACATGTTGTTGAGCTAGGGATGTAAAAAAAAAAGCAGCAAGGAAAGTGTCTACATGTTGGGGAAGAACAGGATGATGTCCAGCTGTGATGTCCCACCACCAACATAGTGGAGAGCCTGCCAACATTAACTGTGCAGCTCATACATAAACAATTCACACTTCAAAAAGGAGGTATCCAAGAGCATTTTTCTACACAAGTCAGCATCTTCAGGGAGGGAGGGAGGAAGAAAAAAAAATAATAAAGGCTTAAGAAATGGCAAAAGCAGTGGGGACACAATGAAGCTATACAACAGTCAAAAGTGTTTATATCCAAATTGGCAGTGGGATGAGAGTATAAATTCCATGACAACTGGCATAACCATCAGTACAAAAAAAAGTGCGCTCTTTAAAAATAAAATCAGCTGTCAAAATAGGACAAATCTTAGTCCTCAGATTTTCAGACACAAGCCATATATTGTTGTGGTACACCATGTGGGCTGCAAAAAAAAAAAAATGGACAAATGGCATTAATGCATTCTTCTCTCTTCATAGGCGATCTGGACTTGAGATTTGCGAGTATTCTCTTGTTGAAACAAGAGTGTAAACAGAGACAGGTATAGAGAGAAGAACAAACGGAAGCAGCTGTGGAGGCGAGAGTAAATAGATTACTCGGTCAGCATTTTTAAATAGTAATGAAAGCCTGCTATTAAAACTGTAGTATGTGCACTACGAGAGAGCTTTTACTATCACTATGAAGACTGTGTTGTCATGCCTCCAGTGATCTCGTGCCTCATCTTGCTGGAAATTCATAGAATCATAGAAAATTACAACACAGGAGGCCGCCATTCGGCCCATCGTGTGTCGGTTGAAAAAGAGCTGCCCAGCCTAATCCCACCTTCCAGCACTAGGTCCGTAGCCTTGTGGGTCACGGCTCCAAGTGCACACCAAGTACTTTATAAAGATTAGGGTTTCTACTTCTACCACCCTTTCAGACAGTGAGTTCCAGACCCCACCAACCTCTGGGTGAAAGATTTTTCCTCATCTCCCCTCTAATCCTTCTACCAACTACTTTAAATTTATGCCCCCTGGTTATTGATCCCTCTGTTAAGCTCTTTCCTATCCACTCTATCTAGGCCCCTCATAATTTTATATGTCTCAATTAAATCACCAGCATAGTCTGTAAACATAGGAAACAGCCACCATCAGACAGGAGGTCATGCAAATTTCCAGCTAAAAACAGGAGCGACATCAGGCCCAGAGACACTTCCAAGGTTATAGTTGAGGCACATCATTGTGCAAAGCAGGGACAGCTTGACTCGGGACTGAATCATGCACTCTGAACCGTGCTGGATATCACCATCAGGTGTAAAAACAGAGAAAATGCTTACCTTGCCTTAAATGAAATACTACACTCTAAATATAAAGACTTGTTGCAGCACAAATAAATTAAAATTCACACGAAAATATACTTTTCTCCAATCTGTGCCAAGTTACCTGATCTCAGGCGTTGGAGACTTTACAAGTGGCGTAAATGACCCTGGGCTAGGGAAGAAGTGGGGGGAAAAAGGTCTGGATTCCCAATCCCGTTTACTATCCCAGGACTGCTGCTGTATGTATGTGTATGTGCGTAGGGGCGAGAATAGGCTCAGGCTCCGCCAAGATGTACCCGCAGATGAACCCGGTCTAGAATCGCACGTGACCACTTGGGCGAGATCCTGGAGAACAGTTGCCCGTGGAACTCTACCCAAGCAAGAGTCATCATCTCCAGAAGAGCAGCAAATGGGTTGAAAAGTCTAATTTGTTTTTAAAGCAATGAGTTCATACATACAAGAACACAACACAATAGGAGCAGCAGTAGGCCATTCAGCCCCTCGAGCCTGCTCCGCCATTCAATGAGATCATGGCTGATCTTCTATTTCAACTCCACTTTCCTGCACTATCCCCATATCCCTTGATCCCTCAATATCCAAACATTTATTGATCGGTGTCTTGAATATACTCAGACCGAGCATCCACAGACCTCTGGGGTAGAGAATTCCAAAGATTCACCACCCTCTGAGTGAAAACGTTTCTCCTTATCGCAGTCCTAAATGGCAGACCCCTTATTCTAGACTCTCCAACCAGAGGAATCATCTTCCCTGCATCTACCCTGTCAAGCCCTCTAAGAATTTTGTATGTTTCAATGAGATCACCTCTCATTTTTCCAAACTCTAGAGAATATAGGCCTAGTCTACTCAGTCTCTCCTCATAAGACAATCCTCCCATCCCAGGAATCAGTCAAGTTGCTACATGGGGCTACTCTGTTGAATTGCATGGATAGTTATACACCCCATCCCTCAACTGGAAGCTGACAGGTATCTGCTCCGTAATATAATGCTGTCCCAGTATTGCATCCATTCTATACTCACTTCAGGATGAATGGTTGGGAATCCTGCTGATCTCTACTGAAAATTGGCCTCGATAGGAGCTGCATATTCGAGACTTGGTTTTGTTACATAAAGCTATATAAATGTAAACTGCGGAGTCAAGATTGAAATTCTTGAAATTAATAGCCCATTTGTTGTAGTTGCAAAACAAAGTTCTGCTTCTATCCCAGATCCAGCTTACAAATTACAAACCCCACAATTCAGAAATTGGCTATGGCACAAATACATTATCCTCCACACTCTCCCTGCTTGCTGCATGTGCATTGTGCTGAATCAAAGCAGTGTCTCCTATTCAAGCTTTTCCCACAACTCAAGACGAAAACTATTTACCTTCCTCACTGTTTTCACTGATTACTTTGAAATGGCACTGAATTGAAGCTGATATCCAAAAATAAATAATTACACAAAGCACAGTGGGTCTCAAGCTTGTATCTTGAGCTTATTTTCCCAACACACCTTCCCTCATCTTGGGATATATTTTCTAGGGAAAGAGGGCAGTGTGGGTACATGGAACCCCCTGAAGAAAAATGTTGATCTTTAACACTTATTTGATATACTGCCAGCATTAACATGGCATTGCAGTTCTAAAATCTAAACTTTTATTTATTAAAAACTGCAATTTGCAAATTCATTGGCCCAGAAATTGCAGCCGGAAGCTTCCTGCGGGCGGATGGGATGCCACCAATCACAAAACTTTCTACAAAAAGTACCTGATCGTCCCAGAGGTTCGGACACTTGTGGTCCTGGGCCGCTACACCAAGGCCTTTGTAGAGGCCCACGTATCTCAGGAGCGCAAAAGTTTCATACGCATCACTGGGATCACGTGGGCCGGCCCAACCCATCAGAGTAGGGGAATCCCCCTTCATACACGGAACCACAATATCACAGGCGGTCTCTCGAACGAACCACA
This sequence comes from Pristiophorus japonicus, assembly GCF_044704955.1. NCBI lineage: Eukaryota > Metazoa > Chordata > Chondrichthyes > Pristiophoridae > Pristiophorus > Pristiophorus japonicus. The sequence continues at coordinate 223,596,235 of NC_091984.1, read as the reverse complement.
ATAAGTATGAATGGGAATACCCCAGAAACACAAACACTGAAAATAACTAAATCTGGAACTTGCGGCGACTACCCGGCCGTGCGTGCGCATCTTGTATGCGCCCGTGGGGAGCGCGATTTCAGGCCCAAGATTTCTTTATATTTTAAAACATCTTTCTCCCAGTAGCATCAGATAATCACTGGGAGAAAGTGACAAGCAACTCTGAAGAAAAATAATTATTAGTAAATCAGAGATCTTACTGGCCCATGGGCTCATTCGGTTCAGTGCTGTAAGCAGCAAACTTTGAACGGTACAATTCTTCTAAATTTTCTCTCTTCAGTTTTCCAGTTCCTGTTGCCATTCTTCTTCCACATCACTTTCATTTCAAGCTGCAACTCTTTTTCCAAACCCTCAGTTTATGCTATAACTTTCTTCTTTCACACTTTCCCCATTCAAACCAGCACTTTCCTTCTTTCCACCATCCCCTCCTCCTTCCCACCCCCTCCTGTCACAGTGTCAGCCGTGGCTCACCCAGAGTCAGAAGGTTGTGGGTTCAAGTCCCACTCCAGAGACTGGAGCACAAAAATTTAGGCCAACACTCCAGTGCAGTGCTGAGGGAGTGCTGCAGTGTCAGAGTCGTCACCTTTTGGATGAGGCATCCACCCGAGCAGGCAGACGGAACCTTGGTTTGACGTTAAAGATCCCACTGCACTCTTTCAAAGCGCATAAGGGGAGTTCTCAAGCCAATATTTATATCTCAATCAACATCACTAAAACAGCTTATCTGGTCATTATCACATTGCTATTTGTGCGAATTGGCTGCCGCGTTTCCTGCATTACAACAGTGATTGCACATCAAAAAGTACTTCATTGGCTGTAAGTGTTTAGGATGTGGTCGTGAAAGGCGCCGACAGTTCCCGTGCTCTCCCTCCTTTCATGCTCTATGCCAACACTTCTTTCCTTCCCCTCCTCTTCATGCCAGCAGTCCTCTCCTCACCACAGTGCCACTCCCAGTCTCTCCCCATCTCCTAAAGCATCCCTCTTGCTGGTATCTAGTGATTGAATATCACTGCACATGAATCTTAGGAGAATTCCTGTACACTATGCATTGGCGTTTAACTGCTAAGAAAACAAAACAGGGAGGCAGAGACTGGAAGTGGTGAGGAAGGGGAATTTTTTTTTTAAATCATGGGACAGGGTGTAGCACTAAAGGTCTAGTAGCAACAATTTTCATCTATAAATTCAGCGCACAAATGCAGATAGTTAGAACCTACAAGTTTAAAAAAAAAATAAGCCTGAAATATTATCTTTCATTCAAATAAACCAGGGCCCATTATATTGGTCTCAATTAAAAAACTCAGTACATTCTGCTCTGATGTGAATTTCAACACCCGCCTGTGTAATGACTCAGATTCCTCAAACAGTTCGCGAAGCTCTTCTCCACCAAGCCACTTCCCCCAAGTATATATTTAAAACCTTTTTAATCTATGTGAATGTGCGTCTATGCAATGCTGTTGTGTTATGGAGAACTTTCAGCCAACCAGATGGCAAATCCAGAGCTCAATCACATCCTAACACATCTGAGGCCACTATCCGTTCGGCCCAATTTCTAACTGATTCACAGAACAAATCATATACTCAAAAAAATTCTAACTGGACAGTTCTCACCCACCCACTAAATTACACCTCCCCCAGAATTCAACAATGAGAGAGAGAGAGAGAGAGAGAGAGAAAAACTTACCCAGAAATTTAATGACTTTCTACCCCCAACCCTCTTCCAGAGAAAGCACAATGCATCTGACTGTGCCTCTGAACATCTCGCAATCTGGGTACGCCCTCCACACTTCATGATCCCCATCTAGCTAGCTGATTGCTTAAACCTGCAAGAAAGAGGGGAAAAAGTGTTGCAGAGATAAACAGGAGGGAGAAAGGGGGGTCTCCGTGACATGAAAGGAGGGGAAATGAGAGAGAAAGATGGGGGTGGGGTGGAGTGGAGAAGAGAGCACATATTTAAACAGTGAAAGGGACATCAAGTGCCAGACATGGGATATGGCGGGGGAGGAGAGAAAGCACACAAGACAGAGTGCAACACAAAGAGAGCAGGATAAACTTGTACAAAATGGCATTAAGACATCAAGAAAATGTAAGGGGAGTAAAACAGAGTGGGAAAACAAATTGTCTCCCTCTATATTGCTGAGAATTACAGAATGGAAGACAGACACAGTTACATAAATGTGTATTTTATCCATGAATATAGTTCATGGAGATGAAGATGAACGACAAAGGTAAATGAACGATATAGGTTTTTTTTTAAAAAAGGGATGAGATCCTACATGATGAATTTCGGGAGCTAGGAGCTAAATTAAAAAGTAGGACCTCAAAAATAGTAATCTCAGGATTGCTACCAGTGCCACGTGCTAGTCAGAGTAGGAATTGCAAGATAGCTCAGATGAATACGTGGCTCGAGGAGTGGTGCAGCAGGGAGGGATTCAAATTCCTGGGGCATTGGAACCGATTCTGGGGAAGGTGGGAACAGTACAAACTGGACGGTCTGCACCTGGGCAGGACCGGAACCAATGTCCTAGGGGGAGTGTTTGCTAGTGCTGTTGGGGAGGAGTTAAGCTAATACGGCAGGGGGATGGGAACCTATGCAGGGAGACAGAGGGAAGTAGAATGGGCAGAAGCACAAGATAGAAAGAAGTAAAAGTGGAGGGCAGAGAAACCCAAGGCAAAAAGCAAAAAGGGCCACATTACAGCAAAATTCTAAAGGGACAAAGTGTGTTAGAAAGACAAACCTGAAGGCTCAGTGCAGGAGCATTCGGAATAAGGTGGACGAATTAACTGCACAGATAGCAGTTAACGGTATGATGTAATTGGCATCACGGAGACATGGCTCCAGGGTGACCAAGGCTGGGAACTCAACATCCAGGGGTATTCAACATTTAGGAAGGATAGACAGAAAGGAAAAGGATGCGGGGTGGCATTTCTGGTTAAAGAGGAAATTAATGCAATAGTAAGAAAGGACATTAGCTTGGATGATGTGGAATCAGTATGGGTGGAGCTGCGGAATACCAAGGGGCAGAAAACGCTAGTGGGAGTTGTGTACATACTACCAAACAGTAGTAGTAAGGTTGGGGACAGCATCAAACAAGAAATAAGGGATGCATGCAACAAAGGTACATATTGATTGGGCTAACCAAACTGTAGCAATGCGGTGGAGGAGGATTTCCTGGAGTGTATTAGGGATGGTTTTCTAGACCAATATGTCGAGGAACCAACCAGGGAGCTGGCCATCCTAGACTGGGTGTTGTGTAATGAGAAGGGACTATTTAGCAATCTTGTTGGGAGAGACCCCTTGGGGAAGAGTGACCATAACATGGTAGAATTCTTTATTAGGATAGAGAGTGACAGTTAATTCAGAAACTAGGGTCCTGAACTTAAGGAAAGATAACTTCGATGGTTTGAGGCATGAATTGGCTAGAGTAGACTGGTAAATTATACTTAAAGGGTTGACAGTGGATAGGCAATGGCAAACATTTCAAAATCACATGGATGAACTTCAGCAATTGAACATCCCTGTCTGGAATAAAAATAAAATGGGGAAGGTGGCTCAACCGTGGCTAACAAGGGAAATTAAGGATAGTGTTAAATCCAAGGAAGAGGCATATAAATTGGCCAGAAAAGCAGCAATCCTGAGGATTGGGAGAAATTTAGAATTCAGCAGAGGAGGACAAATGGTTTAATTAAGAGGGGGAAAATAGAGTACGAGAAGAAGCTTTCCGGGAACATAAAAACTGACTGCAAAAGCTTCCATAGATATGTGAAGAGAAAAAGATTAGTGAAGACAAACATAGGTCCCTTGCAGTTGGATTCAGGTGAATTTATAATGGGGAACAAAAATGGCAGACCAATTGAACAAATACTTTGGTTCCGTCTTCACAAAGGAAGACACAAATAACCTTCCAAAAGTTCTAGGGGACCGAGAATCTAGTAAAAAGGAGGAACTGAAAGATATCCTTATTAGACAGGAAATTGTGTTAGGGAAATTGATGGGATTGAAGGCCGATAAATCCCCGGGGTCTGATAGCCTGCATCCCAGAGTACTAAAGGAAGTGACCCTAGAAATAGTGGATGCATTGGTGATCATTTTCCAACAGTCTATCGACTCGGGATCATTCCTATGGACTAGAGGGTAGCTAATGTAACACCACTTTTTAAAAAAAAAAGGGAGGGAGAGAGAAAGCGGGTAATTATAGACCAGTTAGCCTGACATCAGTGGTGGGGAAAATTTTGGAATCAATTATTAAGGATGAAATAGCAGAGCATTTGGAAAGCAGTGACAGGATCGGTCCAAGTCAGCATGGATTTATGAAGGGGAAATCATGCTTGACAAATCTTCTGGAATTTTGTGAGTATGTAACTAGTAGAGTGGACAAGGGAGAACCAGTGGATGTGTATTTGGACTTTCAAAAGGCTTTTGACAAGGTCCTACACAAGAGATTGGTGTGCAAAATTAAAGCACATGGTATTGGGGGTAATGTACTGACGTGGATAGAGAACTGGTTGGCAGACAGGAAGCAGAGAGTCGGGATAAACGGATCCTTTTCAGAATGGCAGGCAGTGACTAGTGGAGTGCTGCAGGGCTCAGTGCTGGGACTCCAGCTCTTTACAATATACATCAATGATTTGGATGAAGGAATTGAGTGTAATATCTCCAAGTTTGCAGATGACACTAAACTGGGTGGCAGTGTGAGCTGTGAGGGGGACGCTAAGAGGCTGCAGGGCGACAGACAGGTTAGGTGAGTGGGCAAATGCATGGCAGATGCAGTATAATGTGGATAAATGTGAGGTTATCCACTTTGGGGGCAAAATCACAGACAGATTAGGAAACGGGGAGTTGCAACGAGACTCGAGTGTCATGGTTCATCAGTCAATGAAAGTTGGCAGACAGGTGCAGCAGGCGGTAAATGGTATATTGGCCTTCATAGCTAGGGGATGAGTGTATAGGAGCAGGGAGGTCTAACTGCAGTTGTACAGGGCCTTGGTGAGGCCTCATCTGGAATAGTGTGTTCAATTTTGGTCTCCTAATCTGAGGAAGGACGTTTTTGCTCTTGAGGGAGTGCAGCGAAGGTTCACCAGACTGATTCCCAGGATGGCCGGACTGACATATGAGGAGAGACTGGATCAACTGGGCCTTTATTCACTGGAGTTTAGAAGGATGAGAGGGGATCTCAGAAACATACAAGATTCTGACAGGACGGGATAGGTTAGATGCGGGAAGATTGTTCCCGATGTTGGGAAAGTCCAGAACTAGGGGACAGTCTTAGGATAAGGGGTAGGCCATTTAGGACTGAGATGAGGAGAAACTTCTTTCACTCAAGAGTTGTTAACCTGTGGAATTCCCTGCCGCAGAGTGCTGTTGATGCCAGTTCATTGGATATATTGAAGAGGGAGTTAGATATGGCCCTTATAGCTAAAGGGATCAAGGGCTATGGAGAGAAAGCAGGAAAGAGGTACTGAGGTAATGATCAGCCATGATCTTATTGAATGGTGGTACAGGCTTGAAGGGCCGAATGGCCTACTCCTGCACCTATTGGCTAGGTTTCTAACCAGTTATTTGAAAAGTTCCTTTGATCCTATTTTTCTGCTCTCAGACCGTATTCCTCCAAAAGCTGTCACATGCTCGAGTGCAGTTAATGAGGGGGGGGGGGGGGGGGGGGGTGATCAGACTATGCTACACTGTGGGGATTGATAGCTCAGCCAGTTCATCCCGAATCCACGGGAGTCACGGGATAGTCAACTTTGCTCCTTCCTACTCGAGGTTTATTGAAGCGAATTAAAGTGCCTATACGGCCCAACATTCGTTAACAGGGAACTTTGTTGATCTGTAGGCCTCAGTCGCATAGTGCAGTAGACTTGATCGCTCAGGCATCAGCAGAAACTAAACTCTCTGCACAGCTACCAGCATTAGCAATTGGAGATATGCAAATTTCACAGACAAGTTCCAGCTACAATAGATTTCAGCATAAGACATACTAAGGCAGAGAGGTAAAACATTCAGATCAAATGACATGAAGCATTTAGCTTTCAACTTATCCCCAGATCTTGCAATGTGATCAGAATGAACACTCAGCGTACGAGCAAAAAAGTCCTGGACACACAGCAACAATTCTCTTGCAACTCTGACCTATGATGGTCCAGTGGGTAAATCTGCCACAAAGGCCCCAGGGTCAATCCCTGGTGGGTCCTTTATAGCAGACTTTAGTTGAAGCAGTGATAAAGCATTAGAATTTCCTTAGGTATTCCTGGGCAGCGAAGAAATCATTCAGGATTTACATTCCTGGGAGGCATTGCGGATTGGGCACACAGTTTAGGCCATTATGTGAGTAAGCCCATTTGGTCGAGTTGCTGGAAGGTGCTGCAGGTGGAACTGTGCCCCAGCATAAATCATAACCTTTAGGAGAGAAAGTGGCTGGGCCCAAATAAAATCCCAGAGGAGATACCGTGTCACGCAAACTTCTAAAACCTCCTGTGGCGGCTGGGTCTTTTAATATATTTAAGTGGGGATAGACAGATTTTAGAATGATAGGGGAGTCAAGGGTTATGGGGAACGGGCAGGGAAGGAGTTGAGGCCAAGATCAGATCAGCCATGATCTTATTTGAATGGCAGAGCAGGCTCGAGGGGCCAAACGCCTTCTCCTGCTTCTATTTCTTATGTATCGCATGCTATGGCCATAGATTTCAACATAAAACCAGCATCAAATGCAAACTGGGTCAAGTGTTGTACCCAACTAAAACATTGATCCAATTGACATGCTGCATGTTACTAGCATTTTCCATTTTTGTTTGATTTAGTATAATTTTTGCATTATATAAACCGAGTACACAGATTCCTCTGAAATTGATACCAATCACCTCAAGGGACTGAACCAATTCCACATTGCATGAGCTCAAGAACAGTGGGACCAAAACAACATGGTCAGCCAGCTCATTATCCTATGCTCTGTCAGTAAGCCCAAGCTGTTAACAACGGTAACATGGCTGCCAGCAGGACACAAAGGGTAATTAAACTGACAGGACTGAGTGCTGAGCACGTGTGGTGTTGTTTTAAGTTTTAGGTGAAACCCAAAGTGCACCAAGTATAACACCAGTCACTGTGCAAACGCCAATTCATTCGCCCAGTGCCAACATAGTTATACTGCTTTTCCTAGTTGGTTTCCAAGAGTAGCAACAAAAAACAAGATCGGCCAAATATTTAACTCATTTTTCTTTTTAAAAACTTTGTAACCAAAATGTATTACAAGGTGATCCATATCCTGGCCAATATTCTTCCCGAAACCAAAAGCAGAACTAAACTAGTCAATAGTCTTGCATACTGCTGTACACAAATTGTAGGCAAATGTGGCAGCCATAACAATGACGACACTTCCAAATGTACTTTGTTGGATCTGAAGCACCTGAAGATGTCTAGAAGTAGTAATATGTTATATAAATGAGAGTTCTTTCTTTCGCTTTCCATTTGAGGCCCTCAAAGATGGAAACCATTGCTTGATATGCACATCCCAAACCCAGGGATGTGGATCTTAACTGTAGCACCCCAACACCACCCACAGGTAAAAATCAGACTTGGAACTTTGAGGGTTTGTGTAGCTCAATGGGTAGTGTGGTTAGAGCTTGAATTATTGGGGCTTCGCACTCTGGTCAATTAAAGACAGTATTCAACAAATTCAACTTGTATTTATATAGCGCCTTTAATGTAGTAAAGCATCCCAAGGCATTCCACAGGAGCGTTATTTATTTAAAATTCCATTGCCTTTTAAGACTGAGATGAAGGGATTTCTTCACTCAGAAGGTTGTGACTCTTTAGATTTCTCTACCCCAATGTGCTCTGGATCCTGAATCGTTGAGTATATTCAAGACCAAGGTAGATTGATATTTGGACTTCAGGGGATATGGGAATCGAGCAGGAAAGTGGAGTTGAGGTCGATGATCAGCCAAGATCTTACTGAATGGTGGAGCAGGCTCGAGGGGCTGTATGGCCTACTCCTGCTCCTAGTTCTTATGTATTTATTTACATTTCAGTGGGCAGCATATAGTTTTGGATCAGCTGACATCAAAACCGATGGAAAAATCCACTCCTTTTCCATCCTGAAGAGGCCTGGTTATGGAAAACAAAAACAAAAATTCCTGAATTTTGGAGTTTAAAACAAAAAGCACATACAAACCAGAACGTTTAATAATGTAGCCTTTATTTAAACTAACAAAAGACTGATTATCCCTTTAAAGTACAGTGTTGCTGCAGACCAATAAAACACAATAGCGCATTGTGTGATTAGCGGTCTCGTGTTACTAGAAAGTCAAGAGAGTGCAACCCCAGCTGTTGAGTGAGATGGAAAGGTCTGCTTGAATGTTTTCTATAGATTCACGTGGCCCTCGGCGCTGGAAGGTACGGCAGGCGATATAATTAATTGATAGAGGTGGAAAGCTTTATACTGCATGCTGGAAAGGGTACAGTCAATGAAGCTGCTGTATTGAAATAACCAGCAACTTCCAGCACTGGAATGCAGGTTCACTCAACATTTTGCTTTGGTAAAGTTTTGTGCCTACCAGGGCAGGGTGAGTGCTGGGGAAGTTCAGCACTGTGCACTCCCGAGCCAGGTACAGCACGATTAGGTGTAAATGAAGCTCATGGTAGACTATTCCAGCAAGGTAGCCAGAACCAGAGAATAGTGCTGTTTACTGCACTAGTGTGGCATTTGCATTTCCCATATACTTTTTTTTTTAAATTATGTGGTGGTTGGAGAACTAACTAGCCAAAGTTGGAGACTAATTTTGTGCAGGGGCAAATTTGTACTGTAACACTCCTTTGTCATGGTAACTATGACTATTACCATGTGCCACTATCTATCAAGTGTTCATTACATGAAAAGTTAACCATTCCCAGTCATTTTTTGAAACAATATTAAATATTTATTTTGCATGTTTTCTCTCATCTTCCTCTGATGGTGATGACTTATGCTGGGCATGATTCCATAGGCCCCCTCGCACCTTACCCAATCCTTCATTTGAGCCTCTCTGTTAACAGTGCCCAAGAGGCCTTCCGCCACATGCTAGCTTAGCCAGCAGGCCATTAAACTCCGAGGGGGCTAGGCCCAATGTCCATATACATGCACTTCTAGCAAGGGTTACTGCTTAACAGTCAGGGATGGGAATTTTCCTCACACACACACAGCCAAGAAGCAACAAGGCCCATTGCAGCACCTCCTCCAGTGGCCCAGTTGGGATCGGGTATCTTGGATATGGGCTAGTGATCAAATCTGGAAGCTACCTGCTCTGTATGGCACAGCTACTTGATAAACTCATTTGAGTCACTAGAGATGTAACAAGCAGATTTAAAAGCATAACATTAAAATAAAAGGTACTAGAGACACAATTGCATGGGGTAATTTAGATGGTTAGATATCCTTTGAAGCTTTGAATGCTCACCTAGCAACTGGTGCGTTGCCAATGGAAACATTTTATCCCTAGCTAGTCAGCCGGCTCGAAATGTTCCGACCATAGTACTGTCAATACAAAATGGGCTTCCAAGGCAACGCACAATATAAATCAATAAAATGACAGCATTGCAGCACTTGTTATATGATTCGGATAATCTTTCCGGTCTAATTTTCCCCCAAGTCAATTTAAGTTGGTGCAATGGCTCAGTAAATGGCATATTTACTGAACAATACAAATCAGGAAGGATCCCAGCTGGGAGTGGAGTTACGCAGTCTCGGCAGGAGTTGTGCTGGGTACTCACTCCAGATGGACTCATGGGCTCTGCTAGCAAACTGCAGAAAATAAAGCACTCGGGGTTCTCCATCACTGTCCAATGTCTCCCCTTCTTAATTCTGGTGTGAGTGTGAAATGTTAATAGTCCCAATAAATAGTCTGCCACTTAGTGTGAAGCCACGTGCAGAGAATAGCCATTTAAATGGGATGCCAGATGGCACCCAATGTCCAGGAAACTGTACCCCAGCACAAGTTACTGCTGTCAGTAAAGGAGAGAGGGCAGTGCCTGGGCAGGAGAGAGAAGTCTTTTTTTGAAAAGGGAGGCACCAAGACAACATGGCATCCACCTGGCAGGAAATCGATCGTCAAAGGATTTTTCTTTTTAAAATCAAGGAACAGGTACATAGCACATGTCGTCAACAAGATTCAAAAGAGTGAAATAGAGGGGATGAATCAGGAAGTAGTAAAAAGGCAACGCCAAGCTTGAGGTTTAAAGATTGTAGGAGGAAACACCTCAGAGCAAGTCACAGCAAATGACGCACTTTAATACCCCGACTACTAACTGGAGACATACAGGCAGATCTTGGAGCACAAGAGAGATACCTATAAGTAAGCACAAGGAAATAAGATCATTGAGCTCACTGGACATATTTTACTAAAGATAAATTGAACCTGCGAGATTAAATTGATAGCACTCCCTGACATTAGTATTGGTTACGTAAACTGTTTCAATTTTATACAATGTGTATCTATATAGCACCTTTAAGCTAATAAAACATCCCAAAGCACTTCATAGGAGCATTAGAGCAAAATTTGACCCCGAGCCACATAAGGAGATATTAGGGCAGATGACCAAAAGCTTGGTGAAGGAGGTAGGTTTTAAGGAGCATCTTAAAAAGGGAGAGAGGCAGAGAGGCTTAGGAGGGAATTCCAGAGTGTAGGGCCTCAGCAGCTGAAGGTAATGAAAGTTTTATTCTAATTTGTGTGTTCTTCAGTCAATCTTTCAAGGAGACACCAATGATCAGTTTCTCATATGACACATAATCCAGCTAAGGTTTCTTTTCACACAAATAGACAGACCTGGAAGCTCTACTAAAGGCTCAGTAGATAAGTGCACACAGAGTGGTATGGCATCAAGCTACACCAAACATACATCACCAAATTCAATTGCTGGCAGGCAGTGAAAACATCTTCAAAATTTGCCGATTGCCCCTGGCTAGGGAAAAAGAGAAAAAACAAAAGCAATCAAGGATTCTGCCCCTGATCACGATCCAGCGACTCTCGCTGTAAAGTGCATATACGTGTGAACATCAGGTAAAGGAAAGGATGAGGCTTGGATGTGATGCAACTCACAATCAAACAGGCTGCCAACACTCACAGCCACAGCTGTTACATAAACAGTCTTGTAGACAAGGTACAGGAGGCCGGCTGGCATTTGTGAAATCGCATCCAAACACAAGTTGGTGCCTTTAGGAGAAATCAGGACGAGAGTGGGGTGCTGGAAGGAAGAGATGTTTTATAAACTCCAGGGACTTCAGCACAAGAAATCTAGGCCCAGTGCAGTACTGAGAGAGCCAAAGGTGGGCAGAGGAAACGTTACAAGGACACCCTCAAAGCCTCCCTGATAAAGTGCAACATCCCCACTGACACCTGGGAGTCCCTGGCCAAAGATCGTCCTAATTGGAGGAAATGCATCCGAGAGGGTGCTGAGCACCTCGAGACTCATCACCGAGAGCATGCAGAGATCAAGCACAGGCAGCAGAGAGCGTGCGGCAAACCTGTCCCACCCACCCCTTCCCTCAGCAACTATCTGTCCCACCTGTGACAGGGACTGTGGTTCTTGTATTGGACTGATCAGCCACCTAAGAATTTGTGCTAAGAGTGAAAGCAAGTCTTCCTCAATTCCAAGGGACTGCCTATGATGATGCACTGTTGGAGGTGCCATCTTTCGGATGAGATGTTAAACCGAGGACCTGTCTGCCCGCTCAGGTGGATGTAAAAGATCCCATGGCACTATTTCAAAAGAAGAGCAGGGGAGTTATCCACTATGTCCTCGCCAATATTTATCCCTCAATCAATATTTAAAATCATCATAGGCAGTCCCTCAGAATCGAGAAAGACTGGCTTCCACTCTTAGCACAAGTTCTTAGGTGGCTGAACAGTCTAATACAGGAACTACAGGTGGGACAAACAGTCGTTGAGGGAAAGGGTGGGTGGGACAGGTTTTCTGCATGCTCCTTCTGCTGCCTGTGCTCGATTTCTGTATGCTCTCGACAACAAGACTCGAGGTGCTCAGCGCCCTCCCGGATGCACTTCCTCCACTTAGGGCGGTTTTGGGCCAGGGACTCCTAGGTATCGGTGGGAATGTTGCACTTTATCAGGGGGGCTTTGAGGGTGTCCTTGTAACGTTTCCGCTGCCCTCCTTTGGCTCGTTTGCCGTGAAGGAGTTCAGAGTAGAGCGCTCGCTTTGGGAGTCTCGTATCTGGCATGTGAACTACGTGGCCTGCCCAGCGGAGCTGATCAAGTGTGGTCAGTGCTTCAATGCTTGGCCTGGACGAGGACGCTAATGTTGGTGCATCTGTCCTCCCAGGGGATTTGTAGGATCTTGCGGAGACATCGTTGGTGGCATTTCTCCAGCAACTTGGTGTCTACAGTACATGGTCCATACAGGAGGGTGGGTATTACTACAGCCCTATAGACCACGAGCTTGGAGGCAGTTTTGAGGGCCTGGTCTTCAAAAACTCTTTTCCTCAGGCAGACGAAGGCTGCACTGGAGGCAGTGTTGGATCTCATTGTCAATGCCTGCTCTTGTTGATAGGAGGTTCCCGAGATATGGGAAGTGGTCCACGTTGTCCAGGGCCGTGCCTTGGATCTTGATGACTTGGGGGGGTGGGGGGGCAGTGCTGTGCAGCGAGGACAGGCTGGTGGAAGACCTTTGTCTTACTGATGTTTCGTGTAAGGCCTATGCTTTCGTATGCCTCAGTAAATTCGTCGACTGTCCTGGAGTTCAGGCTCAGTATGTGCGCTGAAGCAGGCATCGTCCGCGTACTGTAGCTCGACGACAGAGGTTGGGGGTGGTCTAGGACCTGGCCTGGAGTCGGCGAAGGTTGAACAGGTTCCCATTGGTTCTGTAATTTAGTTCCACTCCAACGGGGAGCTTGTCGACTGAGATTGAGCATGGCAGCGAGGAAGATTAAGAGGGTTGGGGCGATGACGCAGCCCTGCTAGACCCCAGTCCGGACATGGATTGGGTCTGTGATGGATCCGTTAGTAAGGATCACAGCCTGCATGTCATCATGGAGCAGGCAGAGGATGGTGACAAACTTTTGGGGGCATCTGAAACAGATGAGGATGTCCATAGACCCTCGCGGTTGACAGTGTCAAAGGCCTTTGTAAGATCGAAGGAGGCGCTGTTCCCTGCAATTTTCCTGCAGCTGTCACGCTGCAAAAATCATGACCGTTGTGCCCCGCAAGAGACGAAATCCACACCGCGACTCTGGGATGAGTTCCTTGGCCACAGGGAGAAGATGGTTGAGGAGGACTCTAGCGACAACTTTCCCAGTGGCTGATAGCAGGAAGATTCCTCTGTAGTTGCCGCAGTCGGACTTGTTCCCCTTTTTTTTTAAAAAAGATGGTCATTATCACATTGCTGTTTGTTGCAGCGTGCGCGAGCGCAAATTGGCTGCTGCTACATTACAACAGTAACTACACTCCAAAAGTAGTCAATTGGCTGTAAAGCGCTTTGAGACACTCTGGTCGTGAAAGGCACTATATAAATCTAAGTCTTTCTTTCTTTAGATATATCAAGAACCAGAGGATAACTAAGGAAAGAGTAGGGCCAATTAGAAACCATAAAGGTAACCGGTGTGTGGAGGCGGAAGACATGGGCACGGTTCTTAATGAATACTTTGCGTCTGTTATCACAAAAGAGGGGGATAATGCAGACATTGCAATGAAGGAGGAGGAGTGTAAAATATATGATGAAATAAACAGAGGGGATTTAGCAGCTTTGAAAGTGGATAAATCCCCAGGCCTGGATGAAATGTATCCCAGGCTATGAAGAGAAGCAAGAGAGGAAATAGCAGAGGCTCTGACCATCATTTTCCAATCTTCTCTGGCTTCAGATGTGGTACTGGAGGACTGCTAATATTGCATCATTGTTTAAAAAGAAAGAAAGGGATAGCCCAAGTAATTATAGGCCAGTCGGCCTAACCTCAGTGGTGGAAAAATTTTTGGAAAAAATTCTGAGGAACACGATAAATCTTCATTTAGAAAGACACAAATTAATCAAGGACAGTCAGCATGGATTTGTTAAGGGAAGGTTGTGCCTGACTAATTTGATTGAATTTTTTGAGGTGGTAACAAGGAGGGTCGATGATGGTAGTGCGTTTGATGTAGTCTATATCGATTTTAACAAGGCCACATGGTAAGGTCCCACATGGCAGACTGGTCATGAAATTAAAAGCCCATGGGATCCAAGGCAAAGTGGCATTTGGATCCAAAATTGGCTCAGAGGCAAAGGGTAAAAGTATAACCTACAGGGCTATGGACAAAAATAGTGGGATTAAGCTGGATAGCTCTTTTTTGGCTGGCACAGACACAGGACCTAATGGCCTCATTCTGTGCTGTAAATTTCTATGATTCTATGAACAGAGTATGATTTGGCTCTTATATTCCATGCCTCGGCTAATAAAGGCAAGTATCCTGAATGCCTTCTTAACCACCTTATCTACTTAGCCTGCTACCTTCAGGGATCTGTGGACATACATTCCAAGGTCCCCCTGTTCCTCTACACTTCAGTGTAGTCTAGTCCTCATCTGATGGGCACTTCCCAGCATGGGTCACTGAAAAGCAATCAGTCATACTGCTGCCCTGGCAGAAACCTACTAACACAAGTCAGACCCGGAACTGAAACAGAGACCTTCCTCATCTCAAATGGTGCTGGCTCATTTACCCATTACAGGCTTGCCTTTCTCCCATTTTAATCTCAAACGAGATGTGCCCCTGCCAAAATCAAAATCTCGACCTGTACAAATGCGGACAATTTGCAAAATGGTGCCTGCTGAAAAGAATCCCACCCCTGACCCAGGTTGAACACTGACAATAGTACAGAGGTGGTCCAATGTAAAAGGCAAAGCTCATTGGCATGCACTCCCATTTTGCCTATTGGGATAAAAATAAATCATTTTTCTCTTTCTCTGCAGCCTGGCGCACCCTTCACTCAGCACCCAACAGGGAGGGGTACAACCAAAACTAACGCAGCTGGTCTAAAAATTGGGACGTTGAATGAATAACCATTAACAGTTGCACTTTGGGTCAGCACTCACTTTCTCAACAAGATAACCAGCGGAGTATTTCACGAACGCAGTGCCTCCCGCAGCATTGTCTGCCAGCTGTAAAAGTCCAATGTTAAATGATGTTTACAGAATCAGGAACAGGAGTAGGCCATCTAGCCCCTCGAGCCTGCTCCGCCATTCAATAAGATCATGGCTGATCTGGCCGTGGACTCAGCTCCACTTACCCGCCCTCTCCCCGTAACTCTTGATGGTTAAAAATCTATCTGTGACTTGAATACATTCAATGAGCTAGCCTCAACTGCTTCCTTGGGCAGAGAATTACACAGATTCACAACCCTCTGGGGAGAAGAAATTCCTTCTCAACTCGGTTTTAAATTGGCTCCCCTGTATTTTGAGGCTGTGCCCACTAGTTCTAGCCTCCCTTACTAGTGAAAACAACCTCTCTGCCTCTATCTTGTCTATCCCCTTCATGATTTTAAATGTTTTTATAAGATCACCCCTCATCCTTCTGAACTCCAATGAGTAAAGACCCAGTCTACTCAATCTCTCATCATAAGCTAACCCCCTTATCTCCGGAATCAGCCTAGTGAATCGTCTCTGTACCCCCTCCAAAGCAAGTATATCCTTCCTTAAGTAAGGTGACCAAAACTGCACGCAGTACTCCAGGTGCGGCCTCACCAATACCCTGTACAGTTGCAGCAGGACCTCCCTGCTTTTGTACTCCATCCCTGTCGCAATGAAGGCCAACATTCCATTCGCCTTCCTGATTACCTGCTGCACCTGCAAACTAACTTTTTGGGATTCATGCACAAGGAGCTGTAAATTTGTTCAGGAACAGCCTAGCAATTCAAACGGCCGGAAATACAATGATCCCTGACCGGGAATCGAACCCGGGCCGCAGCGGTGAAAGCGCCGAAGCACGGATACATGTTTTATGTTTTGCAGGTTAACTCAAAAGAGTTTCATGCACAAGGATCCAAAAAGAGTTTCATGCACAAGGACCCCCAGGTCCCTCTGCATCTCAGCATGTTGTAATTTCTCCCCATTCAAATAATATTCCCTTTTACTGATTTTTTTTCCCCCCAAGTGGATGACCTCACACTTTCCGACATTGTATTATAATTAGTGTTTCAGGATCTATTTTCCTCCTTTATAATTATGGTTTTTAATTTCTATTCCCCTGATTATGATTAGTTTCAAGTTTCTAATCCCCCACATCCCTCAATTTATAATCACCATTTCAGGTTTCTGTGCCCCCCACCAATTATAATTATGGTTTGCCATTTCTATTCTCCCCCAATCTTAATATGGTTTCAGTTTTCTTTTTCCCCCATTACTGGTGTTTACATCTAGTCAAAATAGTTTAACAAAATACAATTTAAGTGTTTAAAAATCTGAGCTCTAAATACAGAACCTAAATTGGTTCCAATAACAGGGCCAAGAAGATGTGGGTATGCTTCCTTTGTGGCTGTTTTTAATTAAAATGCTGTTTTGTAACTGTAGAACTTTTATTGAACCCTTCAAAATTTTTACATTTACTCATGGAAAAAGGTAAAGGGAGAGAGAAAACAGGGAATTATAGACCGGTTAGCCTGACATCGGTGGTGGGGAAATGTTGGAATCAATTATTAAAGATGAAATAGCAGCGCATTTGTAAAGCAGTGACAGGATCGGTCCAAGTCAGCATTGATTTATGAAAGGGAATTCATGCTTGACAAATCTTCTAGAATTTTTTGAGAATGTAACGAGTAGAGTGGACAAGGGAGAACCAGTGGATGTGGTGTATTTGGACTTTCAAAAGGCTTTTGACAAGGTCCCACAGAAGAGATTAGTGTGCAAAATTAAAGCACGTGGTATTGGGGGTAATGTATTGACATGGATAGAGAACGGTTGGCAGACAGGAAGCAGAGAGTCGGAATAAACAGGTCCTTTTCAGAATGGCAGGCAGTGACTTGTGGGGTGCCGCAGGGTTCAGTCCTGGGACCCCAGCTATTTACAATATTTACAATACACATCAATGATTCAGATGAAGGAATTGAATATAATATCTCCAAGTTTGCAGATGACACTAAGCTGGGTGGCGGTGGTGAGCTGTGAGGAAGATGCTAAGAGGCTGCAGGGTGACTTGGACAGGTTAGGTGAGTGGGCAAATGCATGGCAGATGCAGTATAATGTGGATAAATGTGAGGTTATCCACTTTGGTGGCAAAAACAGGGAGACAGAATATTATCTGAATGGTGACAAATTAGGAAAAGGGGAGGTGTAACGGGACCTGGGTGTCATGATACATCAGTCATTGAAGTTTGGCATGCAGGTACAGCAGGCGGTGAAGGAGGCAAATGGCATGGTGGCCTTCATAGCTAGAGGATTTGAGTATAGGAGCAGGGAGGCCTTACTGCAATTGTACAGAGCCTTGGTGAGGTCACACCTGGAATAGTGTGTTCAGTTTTGGTCTCCTAATCTGAGGAAGGACGTTCTTGCTATTCAGGGAGTACAGCGAAGGTTCACCAGATTGATTCCCAGGATGGCAGGACTGACATATGAGGAGAGACTGGATGAACTGGGTTTGTAGCCACTGGAGTTTAGAAGAATGAGGGGATATCATAGAAACACATAAAATTCTGATGGAATTGGACAGGTTAGAGGCAGGAAGAATGTTCCCGTTGCTGGGGAGTTCCAGAACCAGGGGTCAAAGTCTATGAATAAGGGGTAAGCCATTTAGGACCAAGATGAGAAGAAACTTCTTTACTCAGAAAGTGGTTAACCTGTGGAATTCACTACTGCAGAAAGTTGTTGAGGCCAGCTCGTTAGATATATTCAAAAGGGAGTTAGATATGGCCCTTGCGGCCAAAGGGATCAAGGGGTACTGAGGTTGAATGATCAGCCATGATCTTATTGAATGGCGGTGCAGGCTCGAAGGGCCGAATGGCCTGCTCCTGCACCTAATTTCTATGTTTCTATGTTTCTATTCCATCTGCCAAACCTTAGCCCATTCGCTTAACCTATCCAAATCACTTTGCAGCCTCTGTGTCCTCTACACAACCCGCTTTCCCACTAATAATGTCATCTGCAAATTTTGTTACACTACACTCTGTCCCCTCTTCCAGGTCATCTATGTATATTGTAAACAGTTGTGGTCCCAGCACCGATCCCTGTGGCACACCACTAACCACCAATTTCCAACCCGAAAAGGACCCATTTATCCCGATTCTCTGCTTTCTGTTCGCCAGCCAATTCTCTATCCATGCTAATACATTTCCTGACTCCACGTACCTCTATCTTCTGCAGTAACCTTGTGTGGCACCTTATCGAATGCCTTTTGGAAATCTAAATACACCACATCCATCGGTACACCTCTATCCACCATGCTCGCTATATCCTCAAAGAATTCTAGTAAATTAGTTAAACATGATCTCTTTTCCTCCCCCACGAATCTATGCTGCGTCTGCTTGATTGCACTATTCCCATCTAGATGTCCTGCTATTTCTTCCTTAATGATAGTTTCAAGCATTTTCCCCACTACAGATGTTAAACTAACTGGCCTATAGTTACCTGCCTTTTGTCTGCCCCCCTTTTTAAGTCTCAATACCATTAGTGCAGCAGAGAGCATCCTTTGGTGGTTAGGGTCAAGGTAAGTTGTTGGTCAGAGTAGAGATAACTTTACTCTGCATCTAACTGTGCTGCTATACTTTATGTTGGGTTGATGTGGACACAGTTACTGAAATGGAAGTGTTCCAGTCCACAGCAATAATGTGCTTTACACTGACCAGAAAGAATTGCTGTGTTTCTCAACAAGGTAAACCTATGCAAAGTGTTTCACAAAGCATCTCTGTTTCTGACTCAGTTATTGTCAGTTATCCCAGGAGAACACATTAGTGCCTACATTTAATTTTTTTTTTAAATATATATAAACTTCTTGCAACAGAACCCCAGTTATTAACAAACATTAGTATTGCAAGATGCTCCCTCTGCATGAGTTGGACTTGATAGGGCATGTATAGACTCAAATTAATTTGAGATGTGATGGTGGGAAAAAACTCACTGAAATACACAAGTATTTCGAGCTTAACACAACAGAAGCAGGCGTAGGCCATTTGACCTTCCTATCCTGCTCCGCCATTCAATATCATGGCTGATCTTCTATCCCAAGTCCATCTTCCTGCACTATCCCTGTATCCTTGATTCGCTTAATATTCAAAAATCTATCGATCTCAGTCTTGAATATACTCAATGACTGAGCAGCCACAGCCCTCTGGGGTAGAGAATTCCAAAGATTCGCAACCCTTTGAGCAAAAACATTTTGCCTCCTCTCAGTCCAAAATGGCTGACCCCTTATTCTGAAACTGTGACCCCTTGTTCTAGACCTCCCCAGGCAGAGGAAACATCCTCCCAGCATCTACCCTGTCAAGCCCCTTACGAATTTTATATGTTTCAATGAGATCACCTCTCATTCTTTAAACTTTAGGGAATATGACCTACTCTACTCAATCTCTTCTCATCGGCAATCCCCTCCTCCTAGGAATCAGTCTGGTGAACCTTCATCGCACTACCCCTAAGGCAAGTATAGCCTTCCTTAGGTAAGGAGACCAAAACGGTACACAGTACTCCAGGTGTGGTCTCATCTAATTTGAGATTAGAATAATAATTTCCTAATTGCAACCATTAAATGATTAACCAAGCAAAACCTACTTCTTATGGTAAGTTCGGTGGACTTTTAGTGTCCCCAATGCTCTGCTCCCTGGATCCTCCTCCACTCAACTCAGTTCCATTCCTTGTGCTTGGGCACAAGCCCACTTCTACTCTGCTCCCTGGAGCTGGCTGCTAATGCACGCTCGAAGGGCAGAATGGCCTACTCCTGCACCTATTTTCTATGTTTCTAACTCTAAAGTGTAATTATCTACATAAGAGATCTACATATACCCTGTACTTGAAAAGGAAAAATTAACAGTGCTATGGGGAATGAGTGGGCGAGTCGGACTAATTGAATAGTTCGTTCAATGAGCCGGTACAATCACAATGGGCCAAATAGCCTCCTCCTGTGCTGTAAAAATCTATAGCACAGGAACAGGCCAAGTCTGCACAATATCTGCTTGCCTGTGTACACAAACATTCTCCATTCTGTATAGGTACCTCGCTCCCTATCAAATCCAGATTAATGCTGGTGAGTCAGTCAGAACTGGTCCCACTGATTTAGCTCAGGGCAGTGGAAGTGATATTGCAACTGGTCTCAAATGTCCTAGGGCTGGGGAAGGTGAAGGAACAGGGCAGCAATTCCGATCACTAGTTAGAAAGGCGTGTCCATGTGGATGCTGGATGAGGGCAGGATTACAACATCTATGGCATCACTTGTATCACTACCGAGAATGGCACATGAAGAGTGGGTTGAGCACTGGGCAGTGTCCTGTGGAACTGTATGCCAGTATGAGTCACATATTCCAGAGGAAGAAAGATTGGGTGGTGGTGGGAAGGGGGGGGGGGGGTGGAAGTGGAAGTGGGTGGACATGTTAATCAGGTGCTTCCAAAGATGAAGCACCTGTGGCCGTGGGCACAGATCTGATGACCTCTGCCTGTCGATACAGTCCTGTAATGCTGACAGAATGAAATTTGCAAATGCATATGTGCAATTACTATAAAATCATATGCATAGTTCTGTTGTTGCCAAATTTGCTCCATGGTATAAAATGATCAGATCCAGCACAAAGGGAACTGATGCAATTTGAAGAGGGGCATGAATCACCAGAACACTATATGGCAAGGAAGATCTCGCAGATATGGAGGCAGCAGCAGCAGCCTTAGTTTCAATATTAACAGTTTCCATTTCTATACTTGATTTTGAAAGCAAGCTTGCCCCTCAGTCAAAACAAAGTCCTGGGAAAGCTCATTCTTAAATAGGAATTTTCTCCTATTTCCTCCACCTCCCCCCAACTACTTCCACAACTGGCCCTTTTGAATCCTGGGGTTGAGCATTGACCAGCTAGTCAAAAATATTTGCAACAATTTTCCCATGCTCAATCCATTGAGTGTATTCAAGACAGAGATCGATAGATTTTTGGATATTAAGGGACTCTAGGGATGTGGGGATAGTGCGGGAAGATGGAGTTGAGGTAGAAGATGTTTCTACTTGTGAGGAAGAGCAAAACTAGAGGCCATCAATACAAGATAGTCACCAAGGAATCCAAGAGAGAATTAAGAAGAAAATTCTTTACCCAAAGAGTGGTGAGAATGTGGAACTGGCTACCACAGGAAAAGGTTGAAGTAAATAGATGCATTTAAGGGGAAGATAGACAAGCATATAAGGGAGAAGGGAAGAGAGAGAGTTATACTAATAGATTTAGATGAGGAAAGACAGGAGCAGTAACACCAGCATGGATTAATTGGGCAGAATGGCCTGTTTCTGTGTCATATATCTTATGTAAAAGATTAGCCATGATCTCATTGAATGGCAGAACAGGCTCGAAGGGCTGAATGGCCTATTCCTGCTCCTATTATCTTCTTAATAGGGGTATCCCATCCATGCCCAATTCTGTCCTTGTAAAACACATATACATGCTTTCCTTCAGGAGTGGCAACCCAGCATGTCATTTGTAACACCTCTCACTGCTGCCTTATCTGAGGCTAGCTAACCAACACACTTTCTGGTCTGTACAGCTCAGTTCGCAACTTGGGCAATTCACAATTGAGCCAGAGAGCTCTTAAAGCAGTCAGGATTTTGACCCTTTAAAACTCACTTCACACACTTCACTTGTAGTGACTGGTCTTATTGCAAACATCAGAAAAGGAGTTGCCTCCCTAACACTGCAGACTTGTGAAATCTGCAGAGTCACAGTACCGCAACTCACCTTGAATAATTAATAAAAGATAATAGATGGGCTTGAGGGTTGTCAGGCAGTCATTCAAATCAAACAATTCTGGTGGCGGTGTAAGCCAAGGTAGTTGAGCTCAAGTGGTTTACAAATCAGCAGAGCTGTGGATCAGATTACTGCCTGAAACTCACTGCCAGTCATTTTATATTCTTTGCATTAAACACACAATATTAACCAGGAAAGCGCTTAGAATTGTTTCCCCATCTTTCTATCTGGAAATCACTGACTTTTGCCAAGATGCATTTCCACAGACGTGTCTGCCTCAGTGAGCAGACTTTGCCGATGAGCTTTGACAGAAAAGTTGGTTGTCCTTTCGGCTGTTCCAACCAAATCCATTGTCCATCTTCCAAAAAAAAACACACATTTTTTCCCTTACCTGTACAACTAAATCTTACACAAGTACTTTATATTTCATCTCCTGCCCTCTTGGAAACCTCTGCAGAGTAATACCAGGCAAATGTATTCACTTGGTCACCTTAGGATTGGCCCCTACAGTAGGTAAAAAATAAAGTGAACTTTCCCTGGCTTCCCTCTCTTCCTATACTGAAGCCACTCAGAATCTTGTTGGGTTTTCATTGATTTTCATTCCCACTGCCTTGGGATGCTGAAGTCAACTGTGCTGCTCCGACTGAGCACCCCACAAATGGGAAGTGAAGCTGGGACCTTGCTGCTTTGAGCATCTCTGTAAAATACTGGGTAGTGCATTTGTCAGTGAGCCAACATAGCAGCAGGTTGATGAGTTCTATCTTCACGCAGTCAAATATTAAACAAAATCTCAAGGTTTTAGTTCCAGAGCTTTCAAAATAAGTACAGCAAGAATTGCTGAAATAAGCGACGAGACAGGAAACCAACCTCATTGTTCAGCACAACCACAAGAATTTCAACATAATGTGAGATTCGCAGCTGGACTCAAAGTCCAATCTTTTGTCAATGAGCACTTTAAGCTCCACAAGGAGCTACAGCAGAGAAATGAGAACCTGCCACCCCACATTCCTATTCCCTACACCCACACTCCCCCATCCCACCCCCCTCCACACTCTCCCATCCCACCCCCCTCCACACTCCCCCATCCCACCCCCCTCCACACTCCCCCATCCCACCCCCCTCCACACTCCCCCATCCCACCCCCCTCCACACTCCCCCATCCCACCCCCCTCCACACCCACACTCCCCCGTCCCCCCCCCTCCACACCCACACTCCCCCATCCCCCCCCCCTCCACACCCACACTCCTCCCCCGTCCCCCCCCCCTCCACACCCACACTCCCCCCCCATCCCCCCCCCCTCCACACCCACACTCCCCCCCCATCCCCCCCCCCTCCACACCCACACTCCCCCCCCATCCCCCTCCACACCCACACTCCCCCCCCATCCCCCTCCACACTCCCCCCCCATCCCCCTCCACACCCACACTCCCCCCCATCCCCCTCCACACCCACACTCCCCCCCCATCCCCCTCCACACCCACACTCCCCCCCCATCCCCCTCCACACCCACACTCCCCCCCCATCCCCCTCCACACCCACACTCCCCCCCCATCCCCCTCCACACCCACACTCCCCCCCCATCCCCCTCCACACCCACACCCCCCCCCCCATCCCCCTCCACACCCACACTCCCCCCCCCAATCCCCCTCCACACCCACACTCCCCCCCCCAATCCCCCTCCACACCCACACTCCCCCCCCATCCCCCTCCACACCCACACTCCCCCCCCATCCCCCTCCACACCCACACTCCCCCCCCATCCCCCTCCACACCCACACTCCCCCCCCATCCCCCTCCACACTCCCCCCCCATCCCCCTCCACACTCCCCCCCCCCCCCATCCCCCTCCACACTCCCCCCCCCCCATCCCCCTCCACACCCACACTCCCCCCATCCCCCCTCCACACCCACCCCATCCCCCATTCCCCCCTTCACACTCCCCCATCCCACCCACCTGAGACGCACTCTGTTTGTTTCGAGTTCTGCCCCGCTCGAATATGCCTCATTCACCATTTTTTTTTAAACCCAGGAAAAATATCTCTGCTCGGAGTCTCGCCCGTCCTGCTGCGGCCTCTCCCCCTGCATCTCCCAGCCCTCAGCGCCGCTGCCCCGGCCCCGGCCCCGGCCCCAGCCCCAGCCTCTGCTCCCCGGGGACCCGCTCACACACTTACCGAAGAAGGGCGGCAGGTAGGAGACGCTGTCCAGGAAAGCCCGGGTGTCGATCTGCTTGTCCGCCGGGAGCTGCTTGAACTGATGCTCCGCTAACATCGCCATGGCGGAGAACCCGAGACACAGCCGCAAATAAAGTAATAAATATAACCCGGCGGCCAGGGACTCGGAACTAAACGGCCCAACTACAGCACACCGGACCTCGCCTGGGACCACTCATCCGTGACATAGCAACAGGCGAGGGACAGCTGGCCAATCAGATGTTGCTATCCTGATAAACCAGCCAACCCATGTGCACGAGAGAACAGCCAATGATTAATAGCTCTGTGGGAGAGATTAGCCAATCGTCTTCACGTAGAATGTCGGCTCATTCACACTACCAACCAATGGGCAGCAGGTTCTCTCACCTTTTAGCCAATGGCATTTATGCGCCCACATTTCAAGTTTTTATGGTTTTATATTAAATAACTTTTATAATATTTAAACTGTATTATATTTCAGTGACACAATAAGCAATGCCATTTTATTCATAAGCACAATTATGTTCTATTATACAGTGTAGTAAATACATGTGCACTCTCAGGTGGATGTAAAATGTCCCATGGCACTAGCTGAAGAAGAGCAGGGAGTTCTCCCAGTATCCTGGCCAATATTTAATTCCTCAATCAGCATCACAGAATTGTACTTGAACTGAAAAACAAGGGAATGTATCGAACGGAACTGCCGTCAGCACCCAAATGTAGTGTATGGGATTGCTAACCGCAGCTAAGTGTACTGAACTGCTTTTGAATGTACTGTACAAATTTTTATATGAATAAAGTATATTTTGAAATTTTAAAAAAGCATCACAAAATATCTGGTTATTATTTCATTGTTGTGTTTCCTACATTACAACAGTGACTGGACCTTCGCCATCTCCAGGCCAGGTCCAAGATCACCCCAACCTCTGTCGTCGAGCTACAGTACACGGACGACGCCTGCGTCTGTGCACATACAGAGGCTGAACTCCAGGGCATAGTTGACGTATTTACTGAGGCGTACGAATGCATGGGCCTTACGCTAAACATCCGTAAGGCAAAGGTCCTCCACCAGCCTGTCCTCGCCACACAGCACTGCACCCAGTCATCAAGATCCACGGCACAGCCCTGGACTATCTGGACCATTTCCCATACCTTGGGAGCCTCTTATCAACAAGAGCAGGCATTGACGACAAGATTCAACACTGCCTCCTATGCGCCAGTGCAGCCTTAGGCCGCCTGAGGACAAGAGTGTTTGAAGACCAGACCCTCAAAACTGCCACCAAGCTCATGGTCTACAGGCCTGTAGTAATAGCTGCCCGCTTGTTGGCTCAGAGACATGGACCATGTACAGCAGACACCTCAAGTCGCTGGAGAGATACCACCAACAATGTCTCCGCAAGATCCTACAAATCCCCTGGGAGGACAGACGCAGCAACATCAGCGTCCTCGGCCAGGCCAACATCCCCAGCATTGAAGCACTGACCACACTTGATCAGCTCCGCTGGGCAGGCCTGACACAAGACTCCCAAAGCAAGCGCTCTACTCAGAACTCCTTCACGGTAAACGAGCCAAAGGTGGGCAGAGGAAACGTTACAAGGACACCCTCAAAGCCCCACTGACACATGGGAGTCCCTGGCCAGAGACCGCCCTAAGTGGCGGAAGTGCATCTGGGAGGGCACTGAGCACCTCGAGTCTCGTCGCCGAGAGCATGCAGAAAATAAGCGGCGGCAGTGGAAAGAGCGTGCGTCAAACCAGCCCAACCCACCCCTTCCCTCAACGACTATCTGCCCCACCTGTGACAGAGTCTGTGGTTCTCGTATTGGACTGTTCAGCCACCTAAGATCTCATGTTAAGAGCGGAAGTAAGACCTCCTCGATTCCGAGGGACTGCCTATGATGATGACAATAGTGACTACACTTCAAAAGTATCTCATTGGCTGTAAAGCGCTTTGGAACATAAGAAATAGGAGCAGGAGTAGGCCATTTGGCCCCTCGACCGTGCTCTGCCATTTAATAAGATCATGGCTGATCTGATCATGGACTCAGCTCCACTTCCCTGCCCACTCCCATAACTCTTTATTCCCTTATCACTCAAAAATCTATCTATCTCCGTCTTAAATATATTCAATGACCCAGCCTCCACAGCTCTCTAAATTCCATAGACTTACAACCCTCCGAGAAAAAAAATTCCTCCTCATCTCAGTTTTAAATGGGCGGCCCCTTATTCTGAGACTATGTCCCCTGGTTTTAGTTTCCCCTATGAGTGGAAATATTCTCTCTGCATCCACCTTGTTGAGCCCCCTCATTATCTTATATGTTTCGATAAGATCATCTCTCATTCTTCTGAACTCCAATGAGTATAGGCCTAACCTACTCAACCTATCTTCATAAGTCAACCCCCTCATCTCCGGAATCACTCAAGTGAATCTTCTCCGAACAGCCTCCAATGCAAGTATACCCTTCCTTAAATATGGAGATCAAAACTGTATGCAGTACTCTAGCTTTGTATCCCCCTTGCAATAAAGGCCAACATTCCCTTTTCCTTCCTGATTCATCATCATAGGCAGTCCCCTGGAATCGAGGAAGACTTGCTTCCACTCTAAAAATGAGTTCTTAGGTGACTGAACAGTCCAATATAAGAACCACAGTCCCTGTCACAGGTGGGACAGACAGTCGTTGAGGGAAAGGGTGGGTGGGGTGGTTTGCTGCATGCTCTTTCCACTGCTTGCGCTTGGTTTCTGCATGCTCTCAGCGATGAGACTTAAGGTGCTCAGTGCCCTCGCGGATGCACTTCCTTCACTTAGGGCGGTCTTTGGCCAGGGACTCCCAGGTGTCAGTGGGGATGTTGCACTTTATCAAGGAGGCTTTGAGGGTGTCCTTGAAATGTTTCCTCTGCCCACCTTTGGCTCGTTTGTCATGAAGGAGTTCTGAGGAGTTCCTGATTACTTACTGTACCTGCATACTAACTTTTTGTGTTTCATGCACAAGGGCCCCCAGGTCCCTCTGTACTGCAGCACTTTGCAATTTTTCTCCATTTAAATTATAATTTGCTTTTCTATTTTTCTGCCAAAGTGGATAACCTCATATTTTCCCACATTATATTCCATCTGCCAAATTTTTGCCCATTCACTTAGTCTGACTATATCCCTTTGCAGATTTGTTGTGTCCTCCTCACAATTTGCTTTCCCACCCATCTTTGTATATAAATGCATGTCTTTCTTTCTTTAGTTAGTCTATATTAGATGTTATTTTGTTATACTAAATAAAGTTTCCTTTAGAAAAATCTAGGTGAAACCCATAATGCAGAGTAGCACCAAGGTTCAAAAGATGAATTATGTTAGGAAGCAGAGCTTTGATAATGCCAATTTTTGGTTTACCGATCTGAAGATTGCAAGAATGGAAGACTGAGCGAGGTAAAGAACTGAGATATTTAGATATATTGCAAACAGTAAGAGATAATATAATGAATCTTGATTTCAAAATAGTGAGGAGGTAGTGAAGATGAAGAGTTTATAGGATCGCATATTTGGGGTTTAGAAGGAAGAAGAATAGGTTATAGGAGCACTGACCTTAATAGTATTGATAAAATGGTGAGAGAAAGATTTCAATGAAGGGAAGGATATAATAGGCTCAAGGTGAGAGACTGCTTGATAGACTTTTTCTTGTATCCAGTCCAGGAGAGGTACTGAAAGAGCCTTACCATATTTGAGTCTCCGACGCATATTCACCATCAGAAAGACTGCCTACTTCCAGTTCCGTAACATTGCCCGTCTCCACCCCTGTCTCAGCCCATCATCTGTTGAAACCCTCATCCATGCCTTTATCACCTCCAGACCTATTACCTTTTAGGTTCTCGGGGCATCCCAAGGTGCTTCACAACCAATAACTTACTTTTTGAAGTGAAGTCATTGTTGGTTTGTAGACCAACATGGCAACTCTTTTGTGTACAGCAAAGTTCTACCAACAGCAATGAGATAAATGACCAGTTAATCTGTTTTGGTGGTGCTGATAAAGATTTAAAAAGAATAGAGAAGTGAAATGGGGGACTTCACTTATCATAATATCGACTTGGAAAAAACAGTGTAAAGGGTAAGAAAGGGGAGGAATTACTGAAATGTGCACAGGAGAACTTATTTGATCAGTATGCTTCCAGTCCAACATGGAAGGAAGCAGTGCTAAACCTAGCTCTGGGGCATTGACGCGGGGCAAGCAGAGTATGCTCCAGTGGGAGAGCATTTGGGAAATTGTGATCATAATATCATTAGGTTTAGAGTAGTTATATGTCATGTATGTACATTCTGTTTGTAGCCACCAGATGGCGTCATTGTTGGAGGCCACTGAGCAGCACGCACACGGTGCTGCTCAGGTATAAAAGGCAGCCATTATGAGACTCAGGCACTTTGGGCCTAAATAAAGCAGAGTCAAGGTTGTACCTTGCTTAGTTAAACAGTACACAGTTTGAACCTTTATTGCATACATAACATTTGGCGACGAGAATACAAGAACCTTTGTTTGCAAAATGAGCACGATTGGATTTTTAAAGCGATTCGTGGAGGGAGAAGATTGGGCAGACTTTGTGAGCTGTTTGAACCAGTACTTCGTGGCCAACAAAATGAATGACACCATCTGGTGGCTACAAACAGACTGTACATACATGACATATAACTACTCTAAACCTAATGATATTGTGATCACAATTTCCCAAATGCTCTCCCACTGGAGCATACTCTGCTTGCCCCACTTCAATGCAGATTGGCACTGGGCTGTGTTCCTCACTGTGTGCGATTCAAAGATCTACGGTCTGATAAAGAACCTACTCATGCCTAGTGATCCAACAGAGAAAACGTACGAGGAGTTGTATACATTGGTACGGGAGCACCTCAAGCCAGACAACGGCATCATCATCTCGAGATACAGGTTTTATACACACATTCGATCGGAGGGCCAGAGCACAGCGGAATTCGTTGCCGACCTGAGACGTCTAGCGGGATCATGAAAGTTCGGAACGGTGTTGGCAGACATGCTGCGGGACTTCTTTGTTATCGATATCAACCACGAGGTGATCCTGCGCAAACTTCTGGCGGTGGAGGAATTGGATTTAAAAAGGGCCATCCAGATCACTCAATCATGTATGATGACAGACAGGAGTCTAAAGCAAATAGCGGTGAAGAACCGAACCTTGGCAAGTACTGTAAATGCGATTGCTTCGGCGTTTGGCAGAGCGGCACATGACAGTGCCTATCCGGCTGCGTTCGCGAAACCTGTGGCTGCCCAAAGTCTGCCAGCGGGAATGTATCCGACTTCTCCGTGTTGGCGTTGTGGGGAAAATCATCGGCACTAGCAGTGTCGATTTAAACAATATTGTGCAAAGGCTGTCTGAGAGTGGGGCATCTCCAGCGCAAGTGTCCGCAGTTGAGCAAGTGAGCTGCGACCCACTACGCGAGGATGAGTGCCAGACTATCGTTGATCCGGATACGCAATCCGAGATGCCAGAGGAGGAAGTGTATGGACTGTACTCTTTCATAAACAAGAGTAAACCAATTTTGATTAATGTGAAGTTTAATGGGATACCGGTATCAATGGAACTGGACATGGGGGTGAGTCAATTGATCTTGAATGAGAGGGCATTTAATAAGCTGTGGGATACTAAGACTGTGACGCCCAGGCTGAGCCCTGTTAATGCCAAGCTGTGCATGTACACCAAAGAACTGATAAAGGTGATTGGCAGTGCACAAATTAATGTGTCATATAACGGTGCTGTTCACGAGTTACCGCTGTGGATTGTTCCAGGCAATGGCCCAATGCTGCTAGGCAGAAACTGGCTGGAGAAAATCAGATGCGACTGGAACGACTAAAGGCGTTGTCATCGGAGGAAGATACATGTGCCCAAGTATTGAGCAAGTTCCCCTCGCTGTTCGAACCGGATATCAGCAACTTCACGGGAGCCAAGGTGCAGATCCACGTGGACTCAGATGCAAGACCCGTCCATCATAAAGCTCGGGCAGTGCGTATATGATGAGGGAGAAAGTCGAAATTTGACTGGACAGACTCCAGCGTGAAGAGTCACCTGTTGAATTTAATGAATGGGCCAGCCCCATTGTTCCTGTGCTGAAAAGTGATGGCACAGTCAGAATCTGTGGAGACTACAAGGCTACGATCAACAGGGTTTCGAAACAAGATCAGTACCCATTACCGAAGGCTGATGACTTGTTTGCGACGCTAGCCGGAGGGAAGTTGTTCACAAAACTGGACTTGATGTCGGCCTATATGACACAAGAATTGGTCGAGCCATCGAAGAGACTTACGTGCATTAACACGCACAAAGGACTTTATTTACCACAGGTGCCCTTTTGGAATTCGCTCGGCTGCAGCAATATTCCAGAGGAATATGGAAAGTCTACTGAAGTCCGTTCCCAGAACCATCGTGTTCCAAGATGCCATCCTGATCACCGGTTGTGACTCCAAAGAACATCTGAACAACCTGGAAGAGGTTCTACTGCATTTGGGCAGAGTTGGACTCAGACTGAAACGCTTGAAGTGCATTTTCATGGCATCGGAGGTCGAATTCCTCGGGAGGAAAATCACCGATGTTGGCATCAGACTTACTGACGTGAAAACCAAGGCCATCAATAATGCACCCAAGCCACAGAATGTGATGGAGCTGCACTCGTTCCTGGGTCTACTCAACTACTTTGGTAATTTCCTACCTAAATTGAGCACCTTACTAGAACTACTGCACATGCTATTGAGAAAAGATGACAACTGGATGTGGGACGCATTGCATGAATGAGCTTTCGAGAACGCCACCAATCTGCTTTGCTCGAACAAGCTGCTGGTACATTATGACCCATATAAACGTTTAGTTTTGGCCTGTGATGCATTGTCGTATAGAATTGGTTGCGTACTCCAACAAGCCAATGAGTCGGGGAAACTTCAACCTGTTGCGTATGCATCCAAAAGTTTGTCTAAAGCAGAAAGAACCTACAGCATGGTACAAAAAGAAGCTTTAGCGTGTGTGTACTGTGTTAAAAACTTGCATCAATACCTGTTCAGTCTGAGGTTCAAATTAGAGACCGATCACAAGCCGCTCACTTCATTGTCTTCTGAGAGCAAAGGTATCAATACCAACGCTTCATCACGCATCCAAAGGTGGGCGCTGACATTATCTGCCTATGGTTATGTAATTTGCCACAGACCTGGCACAGAATTGTGCCGATGCTTTGAGCCGGTTGCCGTTGCCCACAACGGAGGTGGAAATACCATAACCGGCGGATCTAATGTTAATCATAGATGCTTTTGAGAGTGAAGGAACCCCTGTCACGGCTCAACAAGTTAAGACCTGGACTAGCCAGGACCCGATTTTATCGGTGGTAAAGGGTTGCATCCTCAAAGGGGATTGGTCTGCCATACCTAAGCAAATGTGCGAGGAGGCCAAACCGTACATTCATCGCAAGGACGAACTGTCTATTCAAGCTGCTTGCATATTGTGGGGCAATCGCGTTGTAATGACCAAGAAAGGGAGAGAGAAGTTTGTGTGTGAGTTACATAGCACACATCCTGGTATAGTGATGATGAAGGCCATCGCCAGGTCCCATGTTTGGTGGCCAGGAATTGATTCTGAGCTGGAAGCATGCGTGCATCAGTGCAACACTTGGATGCAGCTCAGCAAAGTACCAGCGGAATCACCGCTAAGTCTGTGGTCATGGCCATCCAAACCTTGGTCCAGGATCCATGTGGATTTTGCAGATCCCTTGCTTGTCAAGGTGTTTTTAGTGGTGGTGAACGCTTATTCGAAGTGGATAGAATGCATAATCATGTCATCCAGCACATCCACGGCAACCATAGAGAATCTCAATGTCATGTTCATGACACATGGTCTGCCTGACATAGTGGTGAGCGACAATGGGTCGTGCTTCACCAGTCAGGAGTTTCAGGACTTTGTGAAAATTAATGGCATAAAACATGTAAGGTCAGCACCGTTCAAGCCTGCGTCCAACGGGCAAGCAGAACGCGCAGTACAAATTATCAAGCAAAGCATGAGGAGAGTAACCCAAGGGTCACTGCAGACCCGCTTGTCCTACATACTGCTAAGTTACAGGACAAGACTCTACACACTCACAGGGGTCTCGCCTGCTGAACTCATGATGAAAAGAGGTCTTAAGACCAAGCTATCTCTGGTACACCCAGATTTAAATAATCATATTGAATACAGAAGACAAAGTCAACAAGGGTATCACGATTGCGCAACTGTGTCACGCGAGATTTCTGTTAATGATCCTGTATATGTGTTGAACTATGGTCAGGGTCCCAAATGGATCGCTGGTATGGTCATGGCCAAGGAGGGCAACAGAGTATTCATTATTAAGCTCAAGAATGGGAAAACTTGTAGGAAACACATGGATCAGACAAAGCTGAGGCACACAGACGAGCCAGAACAGTCGGACAAAGAAACCATCGACGACCAACCAACCTACCAGCAGTCTTCAGAGGACTCAAGGATCATCAGTGAACCCGAAATTTCCAACACGGACCCATTCAATAAAAATGGACTTGCAATTCCTGACATGGCCACTGCCACCCCCAACAAGTCCGTCATCCAGCCATCAGCCACATCAGACCTCGCACACTCACCCAAGGCTAGAATCGAACTGAGATGGTCAACCCGGGAGCGCAAAGCATCGGACCGTCTCAACCTGTGAAAGATAAGATCGCAGAGGGAGGTATTCTCATGTTTGTACATTCTGTTTGTAGCCACCAGATAGCGTCATTTTTGGAGGCCACTGAGCAGCACGCACATGGTGCTACTTAGGTATAAAAAGCAGCCATTTTGAGAGTTAGGCACTTTGGGTCTATATAAAGCAGAGCCAAGATTGTACCTTGCTTAGTTAAACAGTACTCAGTTTGAACCTTTATTGCATACATAACATTATAGAAAAGCCAAGGGACACTCAAAGGTGAAGAGGGCTAATTTCAGTGATTTGAAAATGGATCTGGCCCAGGTGGAATGGAAATAAACATTAACTGGTAAAACAGTAAATGTGCAATGGGAGGTCTTCAAGGAGGTGATGGTTCAGTTCCAGACTCGACATATTCTTGGGAGGGGGAAAGGAATGGAATCCAAAGCTAGAGCTCCCTGGAAGACTAATTGGGATTAAAATGAAACCGAAAAAGGAGGCTTATGATAAATGTCAGGTTCATAATATGGTAGATTATCAAGCTGAATACAAAAAGTTCAGAGGAGAACTGAAAATGGAAGAGGGCCAAACAGAGTCTATGAGAAAAACTTAGTGGGTAACATAAAAGGGAACACTAAAGTCTGTTATAAGCATATAAAGAGTAAAAGGGTAGTGAAAGGATGGGCGGAGATGGTTATGGACCAAAAAAGGAAATCTTCTTGTGGAGGGAGAGGGCATGGCTGAGGTATAAGTGCCTTGGGATGTTTTACTACATTAAAGGCGCTATATAAATAAAAGTTATTATTATAATATGAGTGCTTTGCATCTGTCTTCACTAATGAAGAGAATACTGCCATATCACAGTAAAGAAGGAAAGACTGAATCAACTGGGCTTGTATTCACTGGAGTTCAGAAGAGTGAGAGGGGACCTCATAGAAACGTTTAAAATTCTGACGGGTTTGGACAGGTTGGATGCAGGAAGAATGTTCCCAATGTTGGGGAAGTCCAGAACCAGGGGTCACAGTCTAAGGATAAGGGGTAAGCCATTTAGGACCGAGATAAGGAGAAACTTCTTCACCCAGAGAGTGGTGAACCTGTGGAATTCTCTACCACAGGAAGTAGTTGAGGCCAATTCACTAAATATATTCAAAAGGGAGTTAGATGAAGTCCTTAGTACTCGGGGGATCAAGGGGTATGGCGTGAAAGCAGGAAGTGGGTACTGAAGTTTCATGTTCAGCCATGAACTCGTTGAATGGCGGTGCAGGCTAGAAGGGCTGAATGGCCTGCTCCTGCACCTATTTTCTATGTTTCTATGTTTCTAGAAAAGTCACCTGGTCCAGATGGGATGCATCCTAGGTTGCTGAAGAAATTAAAGGTGGAAATAGCAGAGGCTTTGGCCACAATCTTTTAATCCTCCTTAAATGTGGAGTAGTACCAGAGGTCAAGAGGGGAACATGGGTTAATAAATGACAGCCAATGTGGATTTGTTAAAGACAAATTGTGTCTGACAAACTTGACTGAGTTCTTCAATTAAATAACAGAAAGGGTTGATGAATGTAGTGCTGTTGATATTGGATATATGGACTTTCAGAAGGCATTTGATAAAGTGCCACATAATTGAGTTGTTAACAAAACTGAAGGTCATGGGATTAAAGTGGCAGTATGGATACGACATTGGCTAAGAGACAGAAAGCAGAGAGTAGTGGTGAATGGTTGTTTATCAGACTGGAGCGAAGGCTGGCACAGACACGATGAGCTGAATGGCCTCCTTCTGTGCTGTATGATTCCATAGTTCTATGAATGGGGTATAAATATTGGCCAAGGACACTGGAAGAATTCCCTACTCTTCTTCAAATAGTACCATGGAATCTTTTACAGGGAGTCACGGTGTTAGTTTAACATCGTCAACAATGCTGCACTCCCTCTGTACTGTGCTGAAGTGTCAGCCTAGATTATGTGCTCAAGTCTTTAAAGTGGGTTGAGTTCACAACCATTTGACTTAGAAGTGAGAATGCTTTTTTTGAAGAGGTCACTAGCATGATGGATAGGGAGTCTCTATGGATGTTGCCTATATGGACTTTTAGAAGGCATTTCATAAGGTTCCACATAAGAGATTAGTAGCAAAAATTAGAGCACATCGAATTGGAGATAACCTTGTGACATGGGTTGGTAACTGATTGGGAGGTAGGGAACAGAAAGTAGGGATAAACATTTTTGTTATGTCTTTAGATGCTCTGATAATGACTCCACGGGGCAAAGTATTGCAATTGAACTGGAGTGATTTTAGTCCATTTAATATAACTCCAGAGTGAGGATACCACATGGTGGACTCCCTTTTATACCTGGTTACCTATGTTGTACAGGTGACCCCTGGGCCTCAACCAGTTGCGCCCTCCATTGGTGCCAGCATAGTGTATACAGTGTGAACCTTGTTGATGGTACCTCCAGTAAACAAGTCTCAATCTTATGCAACTATATAGTGACTACACAGAGAGAAGATCTATAGTATGCATACATAACAGGTTTTTTCTCTGATGGGCAGGATGTGACAAGTGGTGTTCCACAGGGATCTGTACTGGGGCTTCAGCTTTTCATTATATATATTAATTACTTGGATGAAGAAGCAGAGAGTTGTATATCAAAGTTTACATATGACACTAATTTTGGAGTCAAAATAAGTTGTGTGGATGGGAGTAGAAAGTTACAAAGGGACATAGGCAAACTAAATGAATGAACATATCTGTGGCAGATGGAAATCAAAATGGGGAAGTGTGAGGTCATCCAGTTTGGCTCTGAGGAAGAAAAGAAAGACTTGGATTTATATAGCGCCTTTCGCCACACCAGACATCTCAAAGCGTTTTACAGCCAATGAAGTACTTTTGAAGTGTAGTCACTGTTATAATGAGGGAAACACAGCGGCTAATTTGCACACAGCAAGCTCCCACAAACAGCAATGTGATAATGACCAGATAATCTATTTTTTTGTTATGTTGATTGAGAGACAAATATTGGCCAAGACACCAGGTATAACTCCCCTGTTCTTCTTCAAAATAGTGCCATGGGATCTTTTACGTTCACCTGAGAGAGCATACAGGGTCTCGGTTTAATGTCTCAACCGGAAGACACATTCTTAATGCCATGAGACTAGGGGCTGTGGAGGAGCAAAGTGATTTAGGTGTCCATGTACACATTCACTAAAAGCTAGTACAAAGTTACAAAAAGTAACCAAAAAGATGAATGGAAAGTTGAAATTCAAAAGTGAGGACGTGACGCTTCAGTTGCACTGCGACCACTACTGGAGTATTGCATTGGATTTTGAACACTGAATCTCAGGAAACATATATTGGCCTTGGAGCCAGGAGTAAGGTACAGATTCAGCAGAATGATACCAGGGTTTAATGTATTACATTATGAGGACAGGCCACAAAAACTTGGCTTGTATTCCCCCATTTAAAAGGTTGAGAGATGATCTAATTGAATATTTAAAATGATTAAGACATCCAATAGGGTATATACAGAAAAATCATTTCTTCCCTGATGGGGGAAATCAAGAAGAAGATGGCATAATCTCAAAATCAGAGCTAGATCATTTCAGAGTGAAATCAAGAAAAAGTAGGAGAAATCTGGCTGTCGCTCCCCCAAAAGACTGTGGATGCTGTGTCAATTGCAAAGCTTTTCTCCTAATCAAGGATGATGTGTGTAATGTATTTGTTTCATGGGTTCTTTGCTTACGAATTCATAGCAACACATTCCTATTAAAAACTAGTTGGTTTATGAGGAAAGGTTTATCACACGACACATTACCAGTTCATCCACCAGGCTCACAACCACCTGCCTCATCGCGGATCCCCCGAACCCAGCTGGCTGGGGTTTTATTGAGCCTTATGAACA
This sequence comes from Pristiophorus japonicus, assembly GCF_044704955.1. NCBI lineage: Eukaryota > Metazoa > Chordata > Chondrichthyes > Pristiophoridae > Pristiophorus > Pristiophorus japonicus. The sequence goes on along the minus strand of NC_091984.1, from coordinate 223,559,586 downwards.
TCACGTGACTGGCTAAGCCACTCTCAGCTCAACTGCTCAACAAACCTGTGAGATCCTCAATGTGTAGAGTTCCAGAGTGTAAATTATAAAACCCTGGATTTCCAAATGTGTTATTTTTGTGTTAAAAGGGCATCAGAACAATTCACATATTTTTTGTTTCATTATAAATTCACATAAAGGTCTCAGAAACACTGCGCCAGTTGGAGAAACCTTCCCCATGGATTCAACGCATCCTGGACCTGTGGGTAAGATCCCTACTAGTGTAAAACAAATATTTTAATGGTTTAATACCATCAAATGATGTCAAATTCAGTTACTCCATCTGGAAAAAAATACAATTCCTTTAAACATTTCAAATTCCTGGATTAAATCAGTAATTATAATCCATGCATATCTCCGGGGGTACAAAACTCTCTACACACCCACATTCTCCTTGTTCTGTTTCTGAGGTGTCCAGTTTATTGTTTACAATTACCACTGCAACCCCTGACGAGGTAGTCATCTGTGATGGCAACCTAGATTTCTTTTCTCAGCTCTCCCTCATTTTTCATAACATTTGGAAGAACTCTTATTGATCCCCATTATGAACATTTCATTTTATGATGGTCACCAGCATTATTAATTAAAGCTGGGAGCGAAGAAGACTATAAAAATAAATATTTAATATGTAGTATTCTTCGGTGTGTATATTATGTAAGGTATTTTTGTCCATTATCCCTTGTCACTAGTTAAGTGGAGGAAAAAGCTCCTGGGTTATCAACAGGGAATCATCCTTTTTTTTAATACATGACAATGTAGAAGTGCTACACAACCCAAGTTTAACAGAATCATTAAATATTAAAGGACACAAATACAATATAATTGAAATCAGGACAAGCAATTATGTTTACTTATCCAGAGAGACCGTCAGGGAAGTGAATATAAGTATGACTTCTCTAAGGTCTTCTTTACATATGCTGTAATTAGCATGTATTATTTACTCGTGTTAAATATTTATGTAGTTTGAATAATTTAAATGGGGCAAACACTGACAATGAATATGGACTGAAAAATGTACTTTATGTGTGTGTATTACTGCTCTGGGAAAAAATCTCATGAAATTTACAAAGGCTCTGATAAATATTGTGAAAGACTATATTCAGTTTCGCGACTGATTATTAGTTTAATAAAACAAAAATGAGACTCCACATGATGAGAAAAGTCAAATAAAAAATATAAGACGGTTAAAAGGGGAAAAATACAAAACAATGATGAAATACAACAGCAGACTGGAACATTTTCAAAGCAGCTTTATTCAAAGTTTTAATTCAGATTCATTAACATTGCAAGAATGCTACAAATGACACGCAGCCGTCTTTAGTTTTTTGTGATAGTCATCAAAATCAGTCATGTTTTTTCTGATCAAAACGAGTGAGTGCCAGTCCTGGTGAGTGACAATCAGCAAGTCTGCGAATTCATTGCATTTTTAACTGCTTCATTCTTTTCATGTCTTTTAACCAATTTGCCTTTTCTACCTGACATCAATTTGCCCAGGATTTATTTTCTATTTTAAATACATATTTTGAAACATAGACAGATAATACCGCGTGGGTCCCACACACCCACCGAAACAAGTCATGCATCGATTGTCAATGCAACCGGACGCGAACTTTTCCTCGTGTTAGAGGCGGAGAGAGTTTCGGGGTCTGCGCCGGCGGTGCTGAATCGATATTTCGAAAGCGCGCTTCTCGGACGGGAGCTGCACTTATTTGAATGCGCACAGGATCCGTACGCTTTGCGGAAGTGGTTGGCGGTCGTCAAGGGCGACGGGGCCCGCGGAGCGCAAACGGTCGGAATTAACGGAGGCGCCAGACTGACAATAACATTAAACCTCGCTGAGAAGGCGCTCGGTTCAATTTGACTGTCCGTGCCCAAGACCCTCGGTACAGTATTGTATTTCTGGCTTTGCCTCGGGTTTCTCACTGCCTGGTTCCGGGGGGCATCACAAAATTTAGACTGGTCTGTGGGGCCTTGTGTGCAGAAATTGCTTCGTCTTGGCCCACTTGGCTGTGGCAACGCTAAGACCAGAATAAAAGATGTTTTAAGGGCAAATATTATAAACTGGGTGTTAGAAACTGATGTAAATTAAAATGGGATGTGATGTCAGTGCATGCAATGCTGTAAGGGATTTAATTCAGTAAAGGTGATTGTGTGAGCTGTCACATTATGCTCCAGCAGTCTAACCGCGATTTGCAGTCTGACTCGATTGACTTACGCCAATATGCTTTAAAATTGTGTGATTTAAAAAATAATCATAACCTCAACTTGCTCCCCAGTGATATGTCAGCATCAGTTGTATCTCAAATAAAACAGAAAATGCTGGAAATATTTAGCATCTGTGGAGAGAGAAAGCGAGTTAACGTTTCAGGTCAACGATCTTTCGTCAGAACTGGAAAAAGTTAAAGATGGAGCAGATGTTTAAGCAAGTGCAGAGAAAGGGGGAGGAATAGAGGAAAGAACAAAAGGGAAGGTCTGTGATAGGATGGAAAGCAGGAGAGATTAAATGACAAAAGCTTCGATGGTGCAAGGCAAAAGGAGCTGGTCATGGAACAAATAAAGGATGGGTCTAGAGGAGGTGTACATGGGAATAGCAGAATTATCAACCGCTGCTGTCAGAAAAAAATAGGAGTAGTGGTTATGATCTGAAATTGTTGAATTCAATGTTGAGTCTGGAAGGAGGTAAAGGGCCAAATATCATAGAATCATAGAAGTTTACAGCACAGAAGGAGGCCATTTCGGCCCATCGTGTCCGCGTCGGCCAAAAAGAGGCTATCCAGCCTAATCCACTTTCCAGCTCTAGGTCCGTAACCCTGCACGTTACGACACTTCAGGTGCACATCCAATTACTTTTTAAATGTGGTGAGGGTTTCTGCCTCTACCACCCTTTCAGGCAATGAGTTCCAGACCCCCACAATCCTCTGCATGAAGACATTTCCTCTCAAATCCCCTCTAAACCTTCGATCAATTACTTTAAATTTATACCCCCTGGTTGTTGATCCTTCTGCTAAGTGAAATAGGCCTTTTCTATCCACTATATCTAGGCCCCTCAATTTTATACACCTCAATGAGGTCTCCCCTCAGCCTCCTCTGTTCCAATGAAAACAAATCCAGCCTATCCACTCTGTCCTCATAGCTTAGATTCTCCACTCCTGGCAACATCTCGTAAATCTCCCCTGTACCTTCTCCTGTGCAATCACGTCCTTCCTGTAATGCCAGAACTAGGCCTCGGCTAATAAAGGCAAGCATTCTGTATGCCTTCTTAACCACCTTATCTACCTGGCCTACTATTTTCAGGGATCTGTGGACATGCACTCAAAGGTCCCTTTTTCCTCTACACTTCTCAGTATCCTAGAATCCCTTTCCTTATTAGCCCACCCAAAATGCATTACCTCACACTTCTCTGGATTAAATTCCATTTGCCACTCTTCTGCCCACCTGACCAGTTGATTGTTATCTTCTTGCAGTCCGCAGCTTTCTTCTTCATTATCAACCACACAGCCGATTTTTGAATAATCTGTAAACTTCTTAATCATACCCCCTATATTCAAGTCTAGATCATTGATGTAAATCACAAAAAGCAAGGGACTGAGCACTGAGCCCTGGAAAGATGAGGTGCTATTCCTTGAGCTTTAGTTCAAAATGCTTTCCTCAGACATAATCCAAGATTGGAAGGATGAAGTATAACTATTTATACTGTTCAAGTGGACATACTGTAGCATGAAAATTTCACACAGCCATTACTGGCCACTAGTGCATGGACACACAATCAGCAACTGTTGACCATCTCAGCAATGAACAAATGCTGTAAATAAAATGAGTAGTTCAAGACCAAGAATTGAAGCACATATTCAGTCTTTTCCCCGCTGATTAAAGTTGTGTAAAATAAGCAGAAAGTATGAAATTATGCCAAAGGTTTTTAAATATTCGATTGGATAGAAGCCTGTAGAGGTCTGGATTTGTACACAAATCTGCTATTTCTAATAATGTCAGCTAATAAAATAATACATTATATCTTTCATATGACAACAGATCAGAGAATCTTTACAGTTACAAATGTCACTGATTGCTCGCATACTGGTTTAGTGGGTAAATGGGCAACATGGTGGGCTACTAAAGATAAAGATGACAAAAGTCTTTGGTTGGAATTAGCAGATCTCAACCCGGACAGTAGTTGGTGTGTTGGAATAGGTCTCCGTGACAAGACTAGGGTAGGAAGAAAAAGCCAGATTTCTCACTCCTGTTTGCTGTTTAGTGACCCTCTGTTGGAAAATGTACTTGTGGAACATTAAGTGAAGGAAGGGTCGGGCTCAGCAATAATGACCTTAAGAAATGAATAGCCCACTGACAATCACTGTCAACATTAGCACATGAAGAGTGGCATTTGAGCAAGTTACCAGAGGGCTCTTGTCTCATGTGGAAAAAGGAGGGAGAGAGAAAACAGGGAATTATAGACCGGTCAGCCTGACATCGGTAGTGGGTAAAATGATGGAATCAATTATTAAGGATGTCATATCAGTGCATTTGGAAAGAGATGACATGATAGGTCCAAGTCAGCATGGATTTGTGAAAGGGAAATCATGCTTGACAAATCCTCTGGAATCTTTTGAGGATGTTTCCAGTAGAGTGGACAAGGGAGATGTGGTGTGGTGTATTTGGACTTTCAGAAGGCTTTCGACAAGGTCCCACATAAGAGATTAATGTGCAAAGTTAAAGCACATGGGATTGGGGGTAGTGTGCTGACGTGGATTGAGAACTGGTTGTCAGACAGGAAGCAAAGAGTAGAAGTAAATGGGTACTTTTCAGAATGGCAAGTGGGTACCGCAAGGTTTTGTGCTGGGGCCCCAGCTGTTTACATTGTACATTAATGATTTAGACGAGGGGATTAAATGTAGTATCTCCAAATTTGTGGATGACACTAAGTTGGGTGGCAGTGTGAGCTGTGAGGAGGATGCTATGAGGCTGCAGAGTGACTTGGATAGGTTAGGTGAGTGGGCAAATGCATGGCAGATGAAATATAATGTGGATAAATGTGAGGTTATCCACTTTGGTGGTAAAAACAGAGAGACAGACTATTATAGGAAAAGGGGAGGTGCAACGAGACCTGGGTGTCATGGTACATCAGTCATTGAAGGTTGGCATGCAGGTACAGCAGGCGGTTAAGAAAGCAAATGGCATGTTGGCCTTCATAGCGAGGGGATTTGAGTACAGGGGCAGGGAGGTGTTACTACAGTTGTACAGGGCCTTGGTGAGGCCACACCTGGAGTATTTTGTACAGTTTTGGTCTCCTAACTTGAGGAAGGACATTCTTGCTATTGAAGGAGTGCAGCGAAGGTTCACCAGACTGATTCCTGGGATGGCGGGACTGACATATCAAGAAAGACTGGATCAACTGGGCTTGTATTCACTGGAGTTCAGAAGAATGAGAGGGGATCTCATAGAAACATTTAAAATTCTGATGGGTTTAGACAGGTTAGATGCAGGAAGAATATTCCCAATGTTGGGGAAGTCCAGAACCAGTGGTCACAGTCTAAGGATAAGGGGTAAGCCATTTAGGACCGAGATGAGGAGAAACTTCTTCACCCAGAGAGTGGTGAACCTGTGGAATTCTCTACCACAGAAAGTTGTTGAGGCCAATTCACTAAATATATTCAAAAACGAGTTAGATGTAGTCCTTACTACTAGGGGGATCAAGGGGTATGGCGAGAAAGCAGGAATGGGGTGCTGAAGTTGCATGTTCAGCCATGAACTCATTGAATGGCAGTGCAGGCTCGAAGGGCCGAATGGCCTACTCCTGCACCTATTTTCTATGTTTCTATGTGCCCCATCAAGAGTCAGCGTTTTCAGGACAGATTGGGGGGGAAAATACATTATGGGCCATTTTGAAAATGCAGAAGTGCAGTATGCAAATGTTTTAATGTCACTTGACTGCTAACTTTAGTTTGATTCCATAGGTGCCAGAGATGGCTTTACCCACGATCCCTTCCAGATGGAGCAACCGGAATCGAGTGCTGGAACAACATATTGTTCGTCAGCGGGATCAGGAGGAGCACCTTCGCAGTCAGTGGGAGCTACATCGCCAATACTTCAAAACGCATGATATTCGGAGCAGTAAACAGGCGCAGTGGAGCTCAAGGCAGTCTTACCAGCAAAGGTAGAAAACAAAAGGAGGCTACCTGGAGTAGGGTATTTCTCCGCGTGGGAAGTGGGAAAGATGCTTCTTCAGAAAGGTATAGATAGTAGCTAGTGGGTCTGTATTCTAGTTTTTTTTCTCTCTCCAATTCTGAAGGAGCTGACTCTTGCTGTGGTATGGTTCTAGGTAACCTCTTGTACCTTAAGGTACCATTGTTCATTTGTAAGGCTTGAAGATGAGTGGACTATTCCAGCTTGGGGGTATCACAATGAAACTCGATCATGTCTTTACCCAATGTTCATAAGTTCACTTTCTTGAAGTAATAATGAACAAGAGTTCAGGTTGGTTAGGTTGTCATGAGCAGGAACTCAGGGTGACTTATTTCCGCCCTCCATAGTTCAAGGTTCTGGCACAATTGCAAAATCTCTACTGCTGCTCCAGCTAAGATCAGCAAGGTCAGTGTGGAGCAGGGATCAAATCTGTGACATTTCTGATCTGTATGCCCTCGTGTCAGATGAGTTGGAGTATTTACCCAGTGAGCCAGTGAGTAGCTATTTTATATATTTTACTAAAGAACATTGTATGGCATGGTTGGTTCAAATTCTATTTGGAACCCAAGTTCAAATCCAGCCATGACTGATAGGTCATCAATGTCTGAAGGCTGCAAAAGTCCAGTTTTCCAGTGGAGGCACGTGGACAGTATAAAACTACACCTGCTATGGCATTTAATTTACAGTCACATTGAGAAAGGTCACAAAGCTGGCTGGCCCTGGGAAGTAGAAATGTCACACTGGCACAGTAGGGGTTGAATTTTATTTTAAGGTGATTGACATTAAGGCAGTTTGGTGCAGGTTAAACAGCTTTATTTTGCGTGACCTACAAACGTGCGATGGTGACCAGGTCCAAAAATGTGAAAAGGATCTATTTCCCTAGCTTCAAAAGCAAAATACTTTGAATGCTGGAAATCTGAAATAAAAACAGAAAATGCTGAAATTTCCCCAGCTTACCTCGATTAGTACAATGACCTTTGTTAAATGTTTTTTTTTAAATAAATGTAATTTGTTTCCAGAGTACATGTCAGTTAAGAATGGGTATTAAGTTTGGAAATGATGTGCATGGATACCAGAGTTGCTGGACTATAATTTTGTGACGTGAGTAACCTATTCCTGGCTGTAAGAAGGGGCATTCAGGCAGACCTTTCTTTCTTTGGCAGTATGACGGCGTACCACCGGAATCGTCAGCAGGGGGAAAAATTGCATAGCCTGGAGCAACGACGGAAAAGGCTACAGAGCTTGCTGCTCGAGGAACAGGATCTCCTTGAAGCGGAGCTCCGTGATCTGAAGGTTGACACAAGTTCTCTCATCCATGAGGCAAAGGAGAAGACTCAGGAACTGAAATCTGCCCGCGAGGAACGCAGGAAAAAGGTAGGGACTGGGTTTCGCAGTAAAAACCCAGCTTGGAGCTCCCGGGTGGCCTAGATAAACGTACCACCTCGTGTGGACTTGAGCCATACTGATGGGAAGGTCTCTGATCTGTGCTGAGTTAGCTGATCTCAGTCAGATAGGAGTTGGGGCGCTACAGTGGCCATTGGTGGGTAAGGCAAGCGGGGGGAAATCAGCCAGGTCGTTATTGTTGATCCAATGTCCTTGGCTGGAAAGTGTGCATGTGTAAATCAGCCTTGGTTGTTACACCTATGATGGAATACCCCGATGACATTCAATGTTAAGGTGTATACATCCGGGACTGCACGTGGCTGTGCCTTGCATAGATATCTAGGAATGAGTTACAGGCTGTAATCTAATCAATGCATAAAAAAAGAATAATGGATACCTTGGAGTGAGTTGCATTTTGTAATCGAATCAATGCATTTACATGCGCTTTATATATAGAATAATGGATGCCCGGAGTGAGTTATAGTGAGTGAAATCTGATAGTTTAGTTCTATGATATCCTTAGAGCCCCTTCAACAACACCAATTTGGGTTTATATAGCTCCTTTTAATGTAGTAAGTATGCCCAAAGGAGCTTTATAGAAGTGCTATCAAACAAAATATGGTGCCTTGTAATTGGTCATGTGCTGCACTTCAACTGGGGAAAAGCCCTCACACTTGAAATAACAGATTAAGGATATTTGTCGGAGGATGCAGTAGTTGGTTGGAATATTATGCTGATTTTTGTTTTTGTTTTTATGGTTTTCTTCCCTTCTCTTATGAAGGCAATGGCTCGTGCTGGGGTACAGTTCTATCAAAGTCAAGTGAGAGCCAACATTTATGTTAAATTTCTTAATTTTCTCTTACAAAAATAAAAGAAAATGTCTGTTTTTGCTCATAATTAGCGACTTGCTAAATCGCAAGCTCCAGAAATTGCGTGTTTTAAAGTTGTGATTTCCTACAATTCCATTCATGGATAGTTAATCACAGAGAAAAATAGGCATTCTCGAACATACGAACGATGATGGACAGATAAAGATCTTCTGGTCCATCGAACCTGTTCCACACAATTGCGATACCCTGTGTATCACTATATACACTCCCCACCCCACCTGAATCCATGTGATCACCAGGGGAGGTGAAAAACCAGATTTAAAAAAAAAACCCAGGCCAATTTGGGAAAAAAGATCTGGAAAATTCCTCGCTGACCCATCTGGGCGATCGAAACTGGTAACGATGATCACTCTGGCCTGGAAATTTTTAATCAAGAGGAATTGCGGGCCCTGAGTGTATTCATCCACAATGGGGTGCTGTCAAAGGCAAGCCAGCAACTGTCTTCAACTGATGTCCACATAAGTGCACTTTGTAGCAGGAGCAATCGGGGGAGCAACTTTAGCTGACTTCTCTCCTTCCAAGTCCAGGGGCACTGTGATAAATTGGAATGCCCCTATTGGCACCCTGGCTGAGAATGAGTAACTCGGCACAGGCTAGGGATAGGACCTAGCACCTTCCTGGTGGGTATTACTAAGTACCACATTGGGTGGTGAATTTACTGAGCCATCAAGGGAGTCTTGATTTATAAATCCTTCATGCTTATGTTGCAGTTGCTAATTAATCCGGCTGCTTAAAATGGGCGAAGGTTTAATTGCTATAATTGTGGTGCTTCTGGGACAGTGAATGGAGCTTTTCACATAGAAATACTCACACCTTGATTTTCTTGGAGTGAAGTAGCTTCTATTTTGCCAATAGTTTACTTTTGCAGCTGACATTACAACAATATTTGACATTGGAAACTGATGTCGAGATGCTATGTAATTGGTGCTAAACATTTTTGCACCTCTGTTCTCAGGTTGCTGAAGAGCTGTTGTATGAACACTGGAAGAAGAACAATATAGAACTGCGTCAAGTGAGTAGTGAGGCTATCTCGCAGAGCGGGTGAGCGACATCTATCCCAATTGGCAATTCATGTCATTACCTGGTGGAGGCCTGGTGGACACAGCCCTTTGAGGTTATGCTGAGAATTGGCAATGGGCATTTTTGTTTTTTTTGGTCCTTTTCTTTTCAATGATAGGCTGGGTTTGTTTTCTTTGGAACAGAGGAGGCTGAGGGGAGACCTTATTGAGGGGTATGAAATTATGAGGGGCCTAGATAGAGTGGATAGGAAGGACCTATTTCCCTTAGCAGAGGGGTCAATAACCAGGTAGCATAGATTTAAAGTAAAGTAGGAGGTTTAGACGGGATTTGAGAGGACATTTCTTCACCCAGAGGGTGGTGGGGGTCTGGAACTCACTGCCTGAAAGGGTGGTAGAGGCAGAAACCCTCACCACATTTTAAAAAGTACTTGGATGTGCACTTGAAGTGCTGTAACCTACAGGGCTACGGACCAAGAACTGGAAAGTGGGATTAGGCTGGATAGCTCTCTTGTCGGCCGGCACGGACATAATGGGCCGAAATGGCCGCCTTCCGTGCTGTAAATTTCTTTAATTCTATGATGACAAAAGTCCCAATACAGGTTAAGTTTATGATAAATTGTCTTTCATATTTAGAATTCCGCAGCATGAAACAAAAGGACTTCGGGCCTTTGTGCGAGATCCAAGACCTAGCTGAGAGATGGATCTTTGGCAAAAAAGGAAGTGGTTGTAAGGGAGGGCTTCAGGAGTTGAGTTCAAAAGTAGTGTGGGCTGATGTGGTCTATCTTCTGTGGAAGTTGATAAGCAACTGTGGTAAGAGGAATTTTGAGTAAGTTACATCCAGTAGACATTTAAGAGCTTTCTCCCATGTCTTTTCCCTTCGTCCCTGAAGTAACCCATATTGGATTATGGGTCCACTTGCATTGGCAGCTCTCCAGTATCTCACCCAACTTATTATTATTCATTTGTGAGCCAAGATATTGAGTCTCGGTAGGTTTATCAATCTTAGCGTAGTGCAGTATAATCAAGCCTGATCCTATCGTTGTCAAGTGTCTCCACCACAGCACTTTCCAGCAGGATCGATCAGGAACGAGGGCTTTTGACTAAATCTTCTACCCTGTCTAGTCCAGGAGTTCTGAAGTGTTTTAATAATATAAAGTGGAGTCACTATCTTTTGAAGTTGAAACGACTGGTCAAAAAATCTACACATCAAGGTTTCAGCATATCATTATTGTGCCTCCTCGGCTCTGCTCCACTGTGCTAGCTCTCTAGCTGGTCTCTTACTTTCCAAGATGAACTCCTTTTGTGTTTAAAGTTGGGTCCCTCCCTGCATTGCTGTTCAGCGGGGGTCTGTTGCTTATTATGAAGGAGCAGCACTGAGACCTGATGTTTCCTTTGGTACTGGATTTTATCAAATTCAAACCATCAAACCAACAAACCCAGTGGCACAGAGAGCGATACAGCCGACAGTTCTGACTCCACGCGGAGTTTATAATGGGAGAATCAGGCTAATTTTTGCAGTGAAAGTATATCCGTTGTAGCAGCCGACCCTTTACACTTTTCATCTCGTGAAGAATGTTGCTAGAGTGAGATTTTATTTGAACTCGGTACTGGCTCATCACTAAAGTCAACTATGTGTGTTGAGGTGCTCTGAGAATAAGCTTGGAAAAACTGCTATGGTTGCACAATATCTTTTGGTGCAATGTGAACCATAATTAGAGATCCAAGTTAGTTTGGCATAGTTGCCTGTTGCAGTAAGGCTCACGAATACTACTTTTAAGAGCCCTCTTTACAATGACAGCATTGTTTAAAATTGCAGTACTATTAGGGTCATACGAATTGCTAGACGAGTAAAAACCAAGGTCCATCTAGTTCGCCTTCTACCATCCTGGTAGTCGCATGATACAATAATGGAGTTGTTGACTATCAATCAATTTTCTAGCTATTTATTTTGGATACAGATCCAGTCGGATTTGCACAAGACGCACGTGACAGGCAGCTGGTGTTCACAGATCACGGAAAAACGGCAGGTAATTAAACCGCATTTAAAAGTTTGAGATCGTCCAACCTCCTAACCAAACAGTACAGAGATGCAGACACAAAATATGGTTATGGGTCTAGTTACAAGTTTAGAGTCTTGCCTTAGATATTTTCTCAGGTACAGTGGTGCTAGTCACTCCCATATGTTTTAGGGATGTGCCTGTACTGCCCAATATCTAACAGTACGATAACATAACCCAAGGGTGTAACAATAGCATTCCTTTGTAATCCAAACTGGATATTTGAATCTTCCACACTTGTTTCTTCAATCTTTCCAAAGGCAGATCAAGCAAACACTTCATGAGATAAAGCCAGATGTGAATGGTAAAGCTGCTTTATTTCACACCATGTGAACTTACAGAGCAATAATTACGAATGTATTTACTTATCTCTAATTATTCCAAATACCTTTGTGTAATTATTCAAAAATATAAAGAAGCTTAGCTTCCCCACATCAGTGGGTTGTCTTGTTTGACTTAACAACATATATAGCGCCTTTAACGTAGTGAAACGTCCAAAGGCGCTTCAAAGGAGTATTACGCGATAAAAAATTTGACACCGAGCCGCATAAGTAGCAATTAGGGCAGGTGACCAAAAGCCTGGTCAAAGAGGAAGGTTTTAAGGAGCGTCTTGAAGGAGGAAAGAGAGGTAGATAAAATTATTTCTAATCCCATCCTGCATTCTAAACTACTCCCAAATTTTGTTGGGCCTGACTGCCTTCCAGTTTTCTGCCTCAAAAAAACCCCGTGGGTCGTTCTTCATTTCCCTTCTGTCCCCTGCAGCAAGTTGGGGCTTGGTTCCTGAAAACTCCTCCTATCCAGGCGTTGGCCACAAGAGCTGCTAATCAAACTTGCTGCCGCCCCCTCCCTTTGAAACTAGCTTCATGTCGAGCTAAATGGGAAGGGCCATTCCAACCCCATACAGTGTGATTGTTTGCTGGGAGCTTCTGAGATGAGATAACAGCACCCTTATTATTCCTGCCTGTCTTGGACAACAGTATCAATGTCCGACTTTAATACATTCTCCAAATGCCTGGCAGACTGTGACCTTTCTTTTTAAATCCATGCAAATTAATTGTTTCCAAACTCAACAAGTTCAAAATGCAAATAATTTCTGTGGAAAAATGATCAAACAAATCCCCAAATCCCTAACAAAAGACATTTCCAACATTCAGTTTCTGAGGTTCAGACCGATGTGGAAAAACGTGGCTTCTGTGGGGACTCTTTTGAATTGAGTCAAGTATTCATTTCTTAATTTTAAATAAGATATAAAAAGGATTCTTTATTGACTGTGACCAATGGTGCCATTTAAAACAGTAACCTTTCTTTTCTTTTAGACGCTGTCTGACTTCCTGTGCATCTCCAGCATTTTCTATTTTTACTTAAGGATATATATTAGTTTTCTTGTATGTGTGACTTATACTGACAGTTGTTTTTATAACAAACTAGGGGATCTCCTGTGATGTTGCTGACTGGGAATTGGAGATTCTGCAGTTTTATAATAAGAACATATTACACTATAACAGACAATGTATTTATGATAATGATGGAGTGTTTGTGTCCTGTTTTCCCTTTCATAATGGGCTTAAGGAACTGCGCGGAGGCAAGCTGCTGTTGATGTGGAGCTGTTTTTAAATTGCCTATCCCTTGTGCTACCCACTTAGCCACAGGTGCCAGTGGGTAGCACACTTGCCTCTGAGTCAGAAGATTGTGGGTTGAAGTCCCACTCCAGGGACTTGAGCACATAAATCTAGGCTGACATTCCAGTGCAGTGATGAGGTAGCGCTGCTCTGTTGGAGGTGCCATCTTTCGGATGAGACTTTACATCGAGGTACCGTCTGCCCTCTCAGGTGGACGCAAAAGATCCCATGGCACTAATTTGAGCAGGGGAGATATCCCCGGTGTCCTGGCCAATATTTATCCCTCAATCAACATAACAACAAAACAGATTATCTGGTCATTATCACATTTCTGTTTGTGGGAGCTTGCTTGTGTGCAAATTGGCTGTTGTGTTTCCCACATTACAACAGTGACTACACTCCAAAAGTACTTCATTGGCTGTAAAGTGCTTTGAGAAGTCCGGTGGTCGTGAAAGGTGCTATTAAATGCAAGTCTTTTTTAAGGTGCAAACCCATGGGGAAATGCTCCAAATGGCTACATAAATTAAGAACTTTTAATTTGAAATTTTAAATGTAGTTTAATGAATTAAATGATTAGTCATATTAAACATCAATTGATATAATAACTTTTGTTTTAACAAAATGTTTTAATATATTTAGAGGGACTTGGTGATAGGTTAGATACTAGCCTTTCATTTCTGGCACCTGGGTTTAAATCTAGATTGATGCAATAACAGCCTCCACTATCTGCTGCCTGTAAGGGTTGCATCTGAAATTAAGTTGAGCAGTCTAAATTGTGAAGGGACCTACAGCACGAACTGGCCCCTCATTTTACACTGAATGACAGTCTGACTCGGAGATGCCACAGGATAACTACAACAGTGCCTTTAATGTAGAAAAATGTCCCAGACATAATCAGACAAAAATGTGCATCGAGCCAAAGAAGGAGGTATTGGGATGGGTGACTAAAAGATTGGTCACAGAGGTAGGTTTTAAGGAGGGTCTTAAGGGAGGTGCTTGGTTTGACAATTCTATTTTTCCTACTTGAATTTTACGGAGGTGCTGGGGTGTGGAAGGAAGTAACGGAAATTTGTCGTTTTTTTAAAAAAAAAAGGAACCGGTGACAAAACAGAAACAACACATTTATTTGTGTCTCCTGTTTTTGCAATTTTTGTAGCAAGAAGAGGCAGAGTTAGAAGAGACGAAAAGGTTAGAGAATGAATATGAAATTGCACGCAAGCAGGCCATGGAGCGAATAAAGCAGGAAGCGGAGAGGAGAAGACAGGAAGACTTGAAGCAGGCAGAGACCCTGCGACAGCAAATGGAGGAGCTGCGTTTACGGGAGGTTGAGGTAAGAACTAAATTGCTTGTGCCTGTATAAATGGTTTCAGCGCAAAAGATAGGAGTTGTGTCGGATCCACTACTAGACACAATTTGTTCAATGGGCAGATCCAATCAAATAACACATTGCGACTTTGTCACCCGTGCATTATGATAGTAGGTGGATGTGCAATATAGTGGGCTGAGCACCACTCTGCCATGCAATGGCAATAGGGACATGTTGGATTCCAGGTGTGCTGCTGTGGGAGATCACCAAACAGAAACCATGCACTGCTCACAATAGCTGGCCCTCACACACTTCCTCTTGGCTGGCTCAGCCACTCTGCTACAGCACATGTAGCCCCAAGGGAAATAAGAAGGCATAAGGACAGGAGAGAATGTTCTAAAAGCTGTTGTCCTGTTTAAACAGTGGGCACAAACTGAAACAAGTAAATCATCTGATTTCTCTGTGTGGAGAAAATGTACAAAACTATTAATCGACCTGAAGACACTGCTAAAAGATGTGTGATGAAGGAAGGAACATTTCAGTTGACTAGTATAGGCCTCCTATATTTACTTGGTGGCTGTGTAGTTGCTGAAGGTATATTTTCTTAATGTGTGATATGCTTTATGGTGCAATGGAACAGAAAATGGGTGCTTTCTGTTTACAATTTCTGGGAGATCCATATAAGGAACAACAATATCCCTGGGTGCCATCTTATGGGTTGGATATGCAGGTAATGGTGTAAAACATATTTCCGGTTGGTTCGAACTGAAGGGTGATCTGTGTAACCAGTATAAATCTCCAGACACCCACAACTATTGATATTTACACTGTGGTCAAGCCGACCAATAGAAAAATATATATACATATAACAGCTTCAAGTAAATGACTAAATCAGGGTCCTCCTGCGCCGATGCAAGTTTCCATACTGAAATCGCACAGAGTTAACACCGCGGAGGTGTATAAATGTTTGCCTATAAAAGTGAAACATTTTGTTTTGTTGATATCTCCAGATAATGATAAAAGACAGCGATATCTCCCAAGCTGTGATATTGAATTGCTGCCGTTGACTCATATCAGTTAGCAGCTGTGGCTTTGTTACTAGTTTGTCTGAATGTGATGAATTCTATGTGATGTAGATGGAAGTATACCAAAGAGTAGCGATGAGGAATTGAAGGTATAAACCAACACCTTGTGCTGCATACCTTCAGGTGCTATGGCACAGTACTATATTGCCAGTTTCTTTTCACTAGAGTGGGTTAATTGCTGTTTAAAGAATTCATTCTTGGGATGTGGGCGTCACTGGCAAGGCCAACATTTATTGCCTAATCCTAATTGCCCTTTCAAAGGAGTCCGTGAGGTGAAAGTACTATCACAGTGCTATTAGGTAGGGAATTCCTGGATTTTGAACCAGTGACGATGAAAGTACGGCGATATATTTCCAAGTCAGAATGGTGCGTGACTTGTAGGGGAACTTGGAGGTGATGGTGTTCCCATGCGCCTGCTGCCCTTGTCCTTCTAGGTGGTGGAGATCGCGGGTTTGGGAGATGCTGCCAAAGAAACCTTGATGAGTCGCTACAATGCATCTTGTAGATGGTACACACTGCCGCCACGGTGCACCTGTGGTGGAGAGAGTGAATGTTGAAGGTGGTGGATGGGGTGCCAATCAAGCGGGCTGCTTTCTCCTGGATGTGTCGAGCTTCTTCAGTGTTGTTAGAGCTGCACTCATCCAGGCAAGTGGAGAGTATTCTACCACACTGCTGACTTGTGCCTTGTAGATGGTGGAAAGGCTTTGGGGAGTCAGGAGGTGAGACACTCACTGCACAATACCCAGCCTCTGACCTGCTCTTGTAGCCACAGTATTTCTGTGGCTGATCCAGTTGAGTTTCTGGTCAATGGTGACCCCCAGGATGTTGATGATGGGGGATTCTCCAATGGTAATGTCATTAAATGTCAAGTGGAGGTGGTTAGACTTATTGGGAGCTGTGTGAGATATCAATGTAATGCAGTATCTCAGTTTTTCAGGCATAAACTGCTGCTAAACTGAGTTATGTGTGTCTGTTTTTAGGTCAGAAAAATACACTAATTCATGAAGTTCTGATCTAGTAATTTTCTGGCAGCTCTTTTTTCTCCCCATAGATCATCATTTTCTCCATTGTAAGTATAAATAGCTTCCATATATCTGGGGATTTACATTGGCTATGTAACTGTGGCGTGTTTCCATGGAACAATAGTATAGTTGCATTCTGGAGTGGGCAAAGAATCTACAGGTTAGTACTGGTCCAAAATCAAGGAGAGCATGCAAGATTGATGAACGAATATGAAAAAGCTAGGTGTTGCTACTCCTGATTGATAGCCAGTGACCTCTGCTAGAACGCATGCATGCGTGGACTTCAGTTCAGGACAGTATTTGAATGTGGTGGAAGTGCATCCGGGAGGGCGCTGAGCACCTTGCGTCTCATCGCCGAGAGCGTGCAGAAATCAAGCGCAGGCAGTGGAAAGAGTGTACGGCAAACCTGTCCCACCCACCCTTTCCCTCAACGACTATCTGTCCCACCTGGGACTGTGGTTCTTGTATTGGACTGTTCAGCCACCTAAGAACTCATGTTAAGAGTGGAAGCAAGTCTTCCTCGATTCTGAAGGACTGCCTATGATGATAAAATTTTTAAAGGGCTTGACAGGGTAGATGCTGGGAAGATGTTTCCCCTGACTGGGGTGTCTAGAACTAGAGGACACAGTCTCAGAATAAGCGGTCGGCCATTTAGGACTGACAAGAGGAGAAATTTCTTCACTCAGAGGGTTGTGAATCTTTGGAATTCTCTACCCCAGAGAGCTGTGGATGCTTAGTCGTTGCGTATATTCAAGACTGAGATCAATAGATTATTGGACTCTAGGGATATGGGGATAGTGCGGGAAAGTGGAGTTGAGGTAGAAGATCAGCCATGATCTTATTGAATGGCGGAGCAGGCTCGAAAAGCCGAATGGCCTACTCCTGCTCCTATTATGTTGATGGCCTGTGTGGTCAAATAACCTACCAATGTGTATATGTAGATCATTTTCTTGTGGTTCTTGTATTGGACTGTTCAGCCACCTAGTGGAAGCAAGTCTTCCTCGATTCTAAGGGACTGCCTATGATGATGATGATGATAAAAAAATTTTAAGGGCTTGACAGGGTAGATGCTGGGAAGATGTTTCCCCTGACTGGGGTGTCTAGAACTAGAGGACACAGTCTCAGAATAAGCGGTCGGCCATTTAGGACTGACAAGAGGAGAAATTTCTTCACTCGGAGGGTTGTGAATCTTTGTTACCTCTTCCTCTTTCAGTCTGATCTGTCCATAAGAAGTTTTACATCTAGAATCATTCATGTTACCTTTCAGTAGCCCTTGGTAATCTCTTTGGCCCAAGGCAATAACTTTTGAGTTCTTTTGCACGTGAACTTTCCTTGACATTAGGGAAGTGATGGAGGTTTTTTTTGATTTGTGCAATAATTCAAACCTTAGCGTGTGAAGAGAAGGGTGTTCCAAGAATTGTCTTCCTAGAATTGTCTTCCTTCATCAAGAAGCATCAGCATTGCCAGTGGGTGTTTCTAAATTTAACTCAGGGTTGGTCTATCTTCAGGCTAAGAATCTCAAGGCAGAACAGGAGAAACTGTTGAAACAGCAGTGGGAACTGGAGGAACTGGAAGAGGAAAGGAAACAGTTGGAGCAACGACGCAAGAAATCTGAGCTGGGGTGAGTATTGTTAGTTGGCTTGTTACTTACTGCTTTGAAGATTTCTCTCAGTAATTTTTAAAGATCTACTCCTTTTTACATCCTCCTTGGACAAGGGGCAAATCATTTGCTACAAGACCTTTTTGAAGTGGCCATTAAGGCACAACTATCCTTTTTGGGAAGAGTTGGTGAAATATGCTTTTATTTGCAAATCATATCTTGCCTCGCATGTCCCTAATAAGTAACGTAGTCAAATTTTTCATAAAATGGATGCAGCAGTCATTGTAAAAAAAAAAATGACTGTTATTGGATGATAATAGGTTCATATGGAGCCATTTTAACCCTACTCACTTAACAGAAACTTGGCGGGTGAGTAGTTAAAATCACCATGGCTCTTACCCATTCAAAAACCACCGTGATTGCATCATCTGCAATTTTAATCTGCTTTCCTGAACAGGCAACGACGAAGCCAACAGGGTCCTTCTTTACGTATGCATGTTGTGGCCCGATGACATCATTAAGACCCGACTAATTTTAATTCTGGCCTGAGTGGGGAGTCCACCTAGAGTTAAAATCGGGGCTGAGTAACCATTCTGGCCTCATGATTGAGTAAATTGCTGTTATTGTCACTGTGGCTTACAAGCTGAAAGTACACTACTGTTTCTGTGTAGCTTCCTCTAACCCATTTGTTAGTTATCTTCTTGCCCGCTTTAGATGTTTCCTCCCCCTCTCCTCATGCCATACACCTTTTCCTGACTGAATTAATGGATTCTGTTTTGACTCCTTTGCATGTGCTACTCTGATCTGGCCTGTTGAAACTGCTCAAGTTATCCTTTTCAAGGTTTTCTCAGTTCAGGATTTTTAATTCATGGTAAATGCTACAGAAAGCTCCAAGTAGGATAATCACCCCTTTCTCAGGGGTGGGGAAAGCTTGTGTCCTACCAACTTGTGTCACAGTGGACTCTGCCACCAGATTGCACAGGCTTTTTCAGCTTATAACTTCACTGTTTCTTTTTTGCTTTAAGTGAATGAATTCTCAAACTTCGGCCTTTTTCTTTCAGCGGAAAGTGCTTCCATATGCTAATTTCCTTTGTTCTTTTTTGCAGCCGGATACTGAACCGTCAGTACAAGACTCAGATGAGGAGACGCGCACAGCAGATTCAGGAAGAGCTGGTAAGTGCTCCTGCACTGCAGCATCAAAACGTTCAAACATTTCATTGAGAGCCTTAGTTTCATTAATTGGCAAGGATAGGATCAGGTTTGGGTGTGATGCCCACCCTTGTTAAATAGCCTTCTTTACATTTCTCGTTCAGAGAAGAGAATGGGAGAAAGAAAATCATTTATCAATGATTTAGATGAAGGAATTGAATGTAATATCTCCAAGTTTGCAGATGACACTAAGCTGGGTGGCGGTGTGAGCTGTGAGGAGGACGCTAAGAGGCTGCAGGATGACTTGGACAGGCTAGGTGAGTGGGGAAATGCATGGCAGATGCAATATAATGTGGATAAGTGTGAGGTTATCCATTTTTGTGGCAAAAACACGAAGGCAGTATATTATCTGAATGGCAACAGATTAGGAAAAAGGGAGGTGCAACGAGACCTGGGTGTCATGGTACATCAGTCATTGAAAGTTGGCATGCACCTACAGCAGGCGGTGAAGAAGGCAAATGGTATGTTGGCCTTCATAGCTAGGGGATTTGAGTATAGGAGCAGGGAGGTCTTGCTGCAGTTGTACAGGGTCTTGGTGAGGCCCCACCTGGAATATTGTGTTCAGTTTTGGTCTCCTAATCTGAGGAAGGACGTTTTTGCTATTGAGGAAGTGCAGCGAAGGTTCACCAGACTGATTCCCGGGATGGCGGGACTGACATATGAGGAGAAACTGGATCGATTGGGCCTGTATTCACTGGAGTTTAGAAGGATGAGAGGGGATCTCATAGAAACATATAAAATTCTGACTGAACTGGACAGGTTAGATGCAGGAAGAATGTTCCTGATGTTGGGGAAGTCCAGAACCAGGGGACACAGGCTTAGGATAAGGGGTAAGCAATTTAGGACTGAGATGAGGAGAAATGTTTTCACTCAGAGAGTTGTTAACCTGTGGAATTCTCTACCGCAGAGAGTTGTTGATGCCAGTTCATTGGATATATTCAGGAGGGAGTTGGATATGGCCCTTATGGCTAAAGAGATCAAGGGGTATGGAGAGAAAGCAGGAAAGGGGTACTAAGATGAATGATCAGCCATGATCTTATTGAATGGTGCAGGCTCGAAGGGTCTATGTTTCTAAAATAAATAATAATTTTTTTTTACAAGTGTGAGTTTCAGTGAAAAGACCGACTAAAGCACACTAAATAACAATTAGCTTAACACTTGGTGGATTCAGGACTTTTCAGGGAAGCGTGCAGCTGATTCGGGATGAGCTGTGAGTAATGAAGAACTGTGTGGTATGAGGTTAAATAAAAATGGACTGTGTTAAGAATGAGAAGTCCATTCCATCAATTATCGGTACAGTACAAGTGGAGTAATTAGTTAAATGTGTGATTTGCTTTATTTTGTTTCTGTTCTTTCTAAGTATATTTTAATCCTCTCCCAGTGCACTTTGAATGAGAAGGGCAGGGAGGTGAATGTATCGCCTGTCACCATAACTGGCCATTTAACATGGCTGAGGACGGTCAGGATGTCTGTTCCTCTGTGGCAGAGGACAATGCTTTTTACTAATACTGCTCTGTGATGGCATAGCTGACATGGAGGCCTCAACATGGCGATTTATGGGTGTAGATCTGCCACCTGCCATTCCCTGGTACAACACGTTGGACCACAAATATACTGTGCCAGCCTTTATGCTTTTGTTTAAGCAGGGTTGTTCTGACACCCTTCGATTGAATGCACCTGGGTACAACTTTGAATCAATAGGAACAATGATGAATGTTCAAGAGGTAACTGCCATCTATCATGGGTTGACAGGCATCCAGTGAAAAACGGTTGGCAACAGGTGGCTGGGGGAACATTCTGCACATTGCTGCCCCTGTCTGGAGTAGCAGCGAGAACTCTACTCTTGCTGATTGCTGGATTATGGGTATCATTGTACTGTTGAGTGATTCTGTTGCCAATGAATGAATATCATTGGCAACAGAATCACCCATTTAAGCATTCTTTATGCACGTACTGTGCACATTTGATTTCCTCACCGAGGTCATTGCTGAATTGTAGTTCTTTATTTTGTACTTTTTTTTTCCAACTTGCAGGAGATGGATCGCCAAATTCTTGCGTCTCTGATTGAAAAAGAAGAGATGGACCAACAACTACAGTCAGCGAGGCGTGAACGGGCTATAGCAGACGCAGCGTGGATGAAAAAAGTCATTGAGGAGCAGCTACAATTGGAGAGAGAGCGCGAGGCAGAATTGGACACTGTATTCAGGTCTGTCCCTGATCATTTGTGCAGATAATGCTCCATTTAATTGGTCGGCAGAGAATTGTACTGGAAGGAAAATAACAGATCATTGTATTGTGCTGTTTTTTACATGAGCATGAATTAGTTCATCTCCTATTTGCTTGTGAGCATGATATCTATTGAATGCTTTCATCGGGTGTTAGAGGCTTCTGGCAGAAGAGTGCGCCAGGCTAAGGCTCTCTAGTTGTAGTCAATTATTCTCTCGAGTGCGAAATTGCAAAATAGAACTATTATTTATAAGTGGACTTTTTTGCTGAACGAACGTTATTATGATAGGTGTCCCAATTAAGTGCACTTTCTGCTGTTTTTCCTAGCGAGCCATGGAAATATGTTGAGTCTTTACTTCACCTAAACTTAGAGCTGTCTTTCCCACCCGTTCCACCCCCAGTTGTCTGTGGCTTGTAAATCAGCAGCACAATTTGCTTGGAGGTGAAGGCAAGATGTTTTCCATTTTCCTCTAGATTCAGAAGCACAGTGACAATTATTCAGGAGCCAGCGCTCTCGTAGTGAACATGTGATTTTAGATAAGAATTAATGTTGGGATGTACTTAACTGACATCGAAGGGTCTTATCCTAGAGTATTCTTCTAAATCAAAATCTATACTCTTTAAATTTCATGAAATCAGTATGTTTCAGTTCTCCTATTCAGTGGAAGGGAAAATTTAATTAGAAACGAAAGCCCAGTTTCCATGACTGATGTCGCAATATTAATCAGAAAGGAACTTCAACAGACTTTCTTGGACGTCAAATAATTTAATTTACTTTTCAGTTGAGAGCCTACAAGCATTATAAATAGAATGTGACATGGCTGCATTTGTGTCCTAGGAATATTTTTTTTTGGTGGGGGGAGTTATTATTTTTAAATTGTTAATTAAAGAGGTTATCTTCTCAATTTTCAATGCAGCACTTTGCAGTGACAATGTGTAGTAGTTCATTGCAGTCAGAGAATGTAATGGTGTACTGAAATTATAGGATGCACAAATGAGCATTTAAGTTTGAAAAAAATCCCTCTGATTCCAGGGAGGAGGCCCAACGTATGTGGCAAAAACGAGAAGAGGAGTGGGAGAGAGAGCGGCAAGCAAGATTGCGTTTAATGCAGGAGGTATGGAAGTTTCATTCTTCCCTCGACTTTCCAAAGATTAATTATTTGAAAATATCAAGTTGTTGGCTGTGTAGATGGTATGCCTTAGAATAGATTCAGGCAGTCTCACAAATGCAGTGTTGGTGTTTCTGTACATTCCACCTTGCATCTATGAATATGGTCCTGTGAATTAATCATGTTCTTTACAAGCATTGAACTCCAAAATAAATGTCCAGTGCTAGCTAGTTTACGAAGTGTCTTTTGATCGGTGCTTCAGTACAAAGTAGTGAGACCCCTATAATTCCTCACACTGTAAGTTACTATTCTTGGTCATACTGTCAAGAGAAGGTGGAGTGAAAAGGGCAGGTATTTAACCAAATGGAGCGAGAGAGAAAATAACCTAAGAGGTGCACTTCTCCCAGAATCTTGTTTAAAAGCGCGATTGGCCAGGCTGGAAACAAGTCTTTGCGTTCAGCTAGGGAATGGTCCATGGTATGTAGCCAATCAGAAGAAGTGATGACGTTTTGTTTTAAAGTAAGGACTATGAAGTGTCACTGATTACTGACAGGGGGCAGGCCAACATATTTAAATACCAGCTAGTAATATTTGATTTCATCATCATCATAGGCAGTCCCTCGGGATCGAGGAAGACTAGCTTCCACTCCTGAAATGAGTTTTTTGGTGGCTGAACAGTCCAATACGGGAGCCACACTCTGTCACAGGTGGGACAGCTAGTCGTTGAGGGGAGGGGAGGGGTGGGTGGGACTGGTTTGCTGCACGCTCTTTCCGCTGCCTGCGCTTGCTTTCTGCATTCTCTCGGCGATGAGACTTGAGGTGCTCGGCGCCCTCTCGGATGCACTTCCTCCAGTTAGGGCGGTCGTGAGCCAGGGACTCCCAGGTGTCAGTGGGGATGTCGCACTTTTTCAGGGAGGCTTTGAGGGTGTCTTTGTAGCGTTTCCGCTGCCCACCTTTGGCTCGTTTGCTGTGAAGGAGCTCCGATAGAGCGCTTGCTTAACAACACAGAAGGACTCAATTTCACCCATAACACCTGTGAAAGAGGTGTCCATTTTGTTCCATTCTTGTAGCTTTCATTTCAATTTTATTATTTTTCAAATATTAATCCACTTTCCTTTCAAAAGCTATTGTGTATTCTGCCTCCACCACTATTTCTGGTGGGGCATTCCTTGTCCTAGTAACCCCCTGCATAAAAATAATTTCCCCATTCCTTTCCTTGTTTTTTTGGCGATGATTTTAAACGTATGCCCTTTGGTTACCGACTGGCTGACTAATGGAAATAGTTTTTTCTGATTTATCTTATCAAAACTCTTAATAATTTTTAATTTCTCTGCTCTATTGAAAGGAACCCCATTGATACTTTTGCCGTCAGAATGATGGCGGCATTGCTATTTCACATTTAACAAAGAGAATCTCAGCTGACTGCTGTTGGCTTCATCAGTTCCAGGCTAGGGGCTTGAAAAATCAAAGACTTTTGATTGTTACCCAGTCGCCCTTTATGGAGGCACATGAGTGGAGACATTGCCTGTGCTCATTGTTTGGACTTTGCAGAATGATCACTTGGGGTGCTGGGTCTCTCTCAAGCTTCAGGAAAGAATGACCAAGAGTCACACAGTGCCTAAGACAGACTCTGAGACAGAATCCGTAGATAATTTCTCCATTTGCCCTGCATTAACTCAACGATCACTAAATGTTAATACAGTCATCATCATAGGCAGTCCCTCGGAATCGAGGAAGACTTGCTTTCACTCTTAAAATGAGTCCTTAGGTGGCTGAACAGTCCAATACGAGAGCCACAGTCCCTGTCACAGGTGGGACAGATAGTCGTTGAGGAAAGGGGTGGGTGGGACTGGTTTGCCGCACGCTGTTTCCGCTGTCTATGCTTGATTTCTGCATGCTCTCGGCAATTAGACTCGAGGTGCTCAGTGCCCTCCCGGATGCACTTCCTCCACTTGGGGCGGTCTTTCTCCAGGGACGTTGGTGGGGATGCTGCACTTTTTCAGGGAGGCTTTGAGGGTGTCCTTGTAACATTTCCTCTGCCCACCTTTGGCTCGTTTGCCGTGAAGGAGTTCTGAGTAGAGCACTTGCTTTGGGAGCCTCGTGTCTGGCATGCAGACATTGTGACTTGCCCAACGGAACTGGTCGAGTGTGGTCAGTGCTTCAATGCTGTCTTTTATTAGTATGCTGGTCGGAAAGTTCCTCGGCCGGGGGGGCGGGTGGCTCTCCCGATTGCTGTGCCAGGAGATTGATGGAACACCTGGAGAAATAGTGTAAATGGCTGAAAATCGTTAGATAAAGGTTTGTTCTGCTGGTGGTACGAAATGAGGACAGGACAAAATTGCCCCAGAGTTTGTAGGGGACCAAATATTATTAAACTGTAAAGTCTCTTGGAGAGGTCACAGATTGACTGGTGTGAGAAATGGAAAAATATCGCACTTGCGCTGTTGGGGTGCTATTGTGATGTTAGGGTTAAGGTACATTGTTGGGGTGGATTAAAAGAGGCTTTGCCTGACCTGAAAGCTTAAACTGGAAAGGGTCACATGTCCCTCGCCTGTCGAGCACGATTTGTTTTAAACAGAGAATTGTGGTGGGGAGCAGTAAAAGCAGTATTTAATGTGCTCTCCTCTTGTTAGGTACTTGTAGGCCGACAACGGCAAATCCTGGAGCGGATTGAAATGAATCGGCGTGCTCAGGAGGAATCTGTGCAGCGACGCGAGGAGCTGATCCGGGAGCTAGAGGAAGTGAAGGAAATGACAAAGCGCGAGAAGGAGGAAGAGGAGGAGGTGAAAACCGCTCGCAAGCAGGAACTGACAGCACAGGTTTGTTCCACAAAACCATTGATATACAGGCATTAATCACCGGACTCCGCTCCTGGTGGCTTTTTGTACAAGGTATACGTACATTGTTACATATTTAAGTGGATCAGTGCACATGGTCCCCCAGAGATACTGAGAACGGCCATGTAACCAAAAATACCTCCAAAGATTTTTCAGGTGGTCAGTGATGCTCGCTGATTTCAGTCAAGGCATCAACAGGTGCAAAATTGGTTTCAGCGAGTCAGGCGGGGAAAAACACAGTGGCGAGCAGTGGTAGGATTTAGATTGACTCCCGCGTCTCTTCACACAATGAGCTGATGGAACAATGACATCCAAAAACATCCCCCGCAGCAAAAAGATTAAATCTGAAGCTAAATTTATGTCTTCCGCCCCGCCCCCAACTCACTCCCACACCTTCCAGGTGCATCTTCAAGAAAGGTGGTGGAAACATAGTCAATGATCAGTCCTGATACTGTCAGTAATATTACAGTCGCGAGTATTGCAGGTCTACTGAAAGTCCACTCGGATCTTGTTGTAATCCCCAATACTGGGCAACAGGCTTTCATGCTATCGATGAATACTAAACAAATGTACTGGATAACGTTGGACTGGGAAATGCAGTTATTCCTAACTGGAATTATTTTTTTCTTGTTTTTAATGAAGGTTGAAGAACGGAGGAGGCAGGAATTGGAAGAGTTGCATCGGCAACAGGAGAAGGAAAATGAGGAAAGGCTTGCAGAGAGACAATATGAAGAGATGCTTCAACGTGAGGCTAAGCTGATGAGGCAGCGAGGATATGATCCGAAGGTAACTATACACGTTGAAAATGGGTGTCTGGAGCACGGCAGTGGCTCAGTTAGCAAATGTACCATCCAGTCGAGTACACCATTTTCCCCAAGCTGTGCGGGCACACGGCTGCGTACCGATCAGAAGTTCCCGTGCTCATCAGCTGTTCCGTAAATTTAAAGGGACCGCGCACCAAACATAAAAATTAGAAGTAACATTGGTGTGGTATTGAATCTCTTTAAAGTGAAAATGTTGTTAGACTTGATTGTTTTGCTCCTGTTTTATATTTTATTAGACATGCCACCGACCAAGAATAGCCTGGACATAGCGTGGAAGCTGAGAAACACAAGACTGGCTTGTGAAATGTGAGTCTCGTCTCGGAATGGATCAAGTGTCTGGATCAAATCCACATTTCTTGACCTCTCAACATAGCAGACAGAGCCAAGTTCTCATTCCCTTTATGTGCTGGATGTTGTAGTATGTAATTTGCATTTATTGAAGGAAAAACTCAATATATGTAAAACTCTGAGATTTAGGCTGGAGTTTACGTAAAACCGTAGAGCTGATAAAGCCTCTAAGGATCTCGCTTACTCTTTCTAAATTGCTGGCCTGTTATTAGTACACATTAAATATGAATGGTTCAGTCCTTAACCACTGGCCCTGTTCATTGTCTGGAAGATTGTTCTTTCTCAAGTAGGTGTTTGTGGCTGGTGCGTAGAATCCATGTTCTTTCTATAGGATCTGGAAGTAATCCTCAAACCCTGTCATTCAGGTTTTGAGAGGTTCAGGTCCACTAGATTTCTCCAGTTCTGCGGTGGGTAAATAATTTTGCTTCCACATTACAAAAGTTGAAAAAGCTGATACTTTTCACTCCTTGAGCTGATCTGTTAGCGACAAAATTAGTTAACGGACTCACAGGCATGGAGACCCGTGAGTCCCAGTCTTAACTGACATTTGCACCAAGGCTTCTAGGAAGTAGGCACCCATTGATGCCTTAAAACTGACAGGTCTTGGTCATCTGGCAGGGAAATGGAGAAGCAGTATGCAAAATCCCCTACCTGTGAGGTTCAAGCACACCTCATCCAGAGTTGACCGAGCAACTCTATTAACTGTATGTGGAACTGTGCACAATTTGGGCTATCTGTCTTCCGAGCAACAGGAAGTGACACGTATGGAAAGTAGGGCAGCGGGGAGACGCGAAAGAATTGGGGAATGAGAGAAGCTGACCCACAAAGAAATTAACCAGCTTAGAAAACAGAGTGCCAGATTTTAAAATGTTCAATCCATAATGCACCCTTTTTTGTATTGCCGTGTTTGCACTGTTTGTGTTTGCAAGACCAGCCTAATATAATAGATTTTTTTTGTTGTATTGGACCATTTAACTCAGGATTCAAATGGCCAAACAGAAATAGGACAGGAAGATTTTATTATGATGTTTTGTGTTGTGTTTGAAGGCTTTTAACTCTTGTTAAAAGTTTGCTTGTGAGCTTTACATTGGCAGTCTGGAAGTACTGAAACACTACAATGACCAGCCTCGACTCTCCCATCATTCTCCCAATGGCTGCAGTTGATCACTTTTTTTCCCAGATTAGGAATCAACATTGCCGTACAGCAACATTTTCCTTTTTGGGCCGGAAGATCACGTGAACGATCAGGTAACAAGGCTTTTGCATTGGCTAGTGTGATCCTGATTTCTGGTGGTCTCCTGCCCCCTCTCCAGATTTCTAATCCGGAGGGGGAAGGGGAAACCAATAGAGGCCGAGGAAGGGGCTTGGATGTGTGAGAAAGAAAACAATTGGAGAGAGCGAGATGGAAGATTGGGGCTATGAAATGGGATTAGGATGCTTGGAAAGGACATTGGAAGGAAACAGAGACTTGGGGAAAAATATGCTTTAAAAAAATTCAAAATAGTTTAAATTGGGGATTGCAGAACAGAGGCGGTGGGGGTATTGGTAGCTGTTTGAATATAGGCCCCAGATTAAAATTTTTTTTTTCCAATTTAATATTCTGGGGTCCGATTTAAAAACAGTGGATTCCAGACGAACATGTCTGAATATAAGGTTAGTGATAAATTATGTTTTTGATATGTATTTTATAACTATCTTTTGCTTAGCTCAAGCTGTATGTCTTTACAAAAGTAAAGAGCTGTTTGTGCACATTTTCAATAAAGGTGTGCAGAGCTGACATCTTTATCTGGAATTTACCACTTTTGTGTTTTGTATGAATCCTGTCAATGAGGGAGGGCCATTTGGGATGTAGCATTGGAACCATCTTTGACTTTTCTCTTGTAGCAGCATTCCTTTTATTGTGAGATGAAATGTCAAAACCGATTTAAAATCTGTTGCTGAGTCAGAGTTTGAGTCCAAAGGTAAACTGGGAAGTGATTAAGTTGAGAGAAATTAAAACTAACACCTTTATTAAAATATTGAGTAACTTGAGCTTTGAAGTCTTAGCTCTTTGTAAATAGCAATGGAAGTTATTTGGGTTTGTCATAAAAATATTTCCATTGCTTTTACTCCACCTGGAGCTGACTGAGTTAATCTATGTGTGAAAGGAGTCTCTGCCTAATTAGCAGCAGTTACTGTTCACAGCTGCATCTCTTAACACAACACTCAGGACAGATTTAAACCTATTTAAATTTCAGATGATTAAAACCTTTTAAAGAACTTCTAATGTAGCTGTCCAACTGATTAATTGCTAATTCGCTTGAATTCCTGATGGCTCTGAAATCCAGCTTGGGAAGCCAAGAAGTGTCTCTTTACTTGCTTTCAGTCTGAATTATTGATGTTTGTAATATAATATGTTTATAAAAAAGCATCTCTGCCTTTTTTCTAAGCTTTTGTACTGAGTTTGTGACTTTTTATTTTAGAGGCACTTATCATGAAATAGAAAAATAATCAGTTTGGGGCTTGAATGTTTTTATTTATATTTGTTATTAATAAAATCTCTTGTGCATTAAATGGTGGAATGGTTCTTTTTAACAAACTTTTTGACTCCTTGTCTGGCTACAACTCCACAGTTACCAGTCAGCCACCGGTACTGCACCGATGACCCAATGCTGATTATTTGTCATCATTATAATCATCATAGGCAGTCACTCGGAATCGAGGAAGACTTGATTCCACTCCTGTTAAGAGTCCTTGGGTCCAATACGAGAATCACAGGTGGGGCAGATAGTCGTTGAGGGAAAGGGAGGGTGGGACTGATTTGCTGTACGCTCTTTCCGCTGCCTGAATTTGATTTCTGCATGCTCTCGGTGACGAGACGCGAGGTGCTCCACCTAGGGCGGTCTTTGGCCAGGGACTCCCAGGTGTCAGTGGGGATGTTGTATGTGACCCTCGGCAGGCTATTTGGCCACTGGCGGTATTGCAGCTGAACCTGATCTTGTCCTCACTTGATATCCACATGTAAGCTTCCAGCAGATAGAGCTCTAGAATTCCAGCCCTGGACGATTTTGTCCTTCCTCATCCAGATGTACTGAGGTTAATTGTAGCATGCTTGCTTAAGATCAGCTAACAGAGTGGGAATCAATCATGGAACCTTTCTTGTCTGTATGACTCAATAACAACTTGCATTTTATATAGCGCCTTTTAATGTAGAAAAACACCCCAAGACCCTTCACACATGCACAATCAGACAAAATTGCATGCCAAGCCAAAGAAGATATTAGGAGGGGTGATTAAATGCTTGGGTGAAGAGGTGAGTTTTAAGGAGAAGGAGAGAGGTTTAGGGATTCTAGAGGGT
Organism: Pristiophorus japonicus; assembly: GCF_044704955.1. Classification (NCBI taxonomy): domain Eukaryota; kingdom Metazoa; phylum Chordata; class Chondrichthyes; family Pristiophoridae; genus Pristiophorus; species Pristiophorus japonicus. The sequence goes on along the minus strand of NC_091984.1, from coordinate 223,529,496 downwards.
AGTGCCCAAAAGACTGAAGGCACGGCCAAGAACGGAGTGGAGGATACGCAAGCCTGAATCGGAGGAGTGTAGTTATTGGACAGTTGTAGGGCTTAAGAAGGTTACAGCGATAAAGAGGGATGAGGCCACAAAGGGATTGAAGACTCAGCTGCTCGCTGCCTTAATCAGTTGAACCTGTTCTACTATCCAATTCATTTTTTTCCATGTTTGGTAGGTTCCTCCCTCAGTGCATCAGTCCATGATTGAGGGACAAGCAGGTAACCTTCTTGAACCCAACCAACTGGTTGGAGATGCACAAAAGCATTTTGTGTACTCTGGTAGGGTATGAAAAAGTTAAGATATACAGAGTTGAATGACTAGATCACAGAAGCTCCTGTTTTTAGTGACTAGTTCACTTGAGCTCCATTACCAGAGTTAGATGTACTTCCTCTCCCCATCTTCCCTGCAGACTGAAGCATTCTAGGGTCCAGTGTCATGGTGCCAGCAGTGCTTGGGTGCCTTGTCCAACAAGTGATTTTTCATATAAAGGCCTCATGGTTATCGACTACCCAATCTGCACAAGCCCATACTTACAGCATGAGAGCTAGTTAGTGATCAGAAGCAGGAATTCTGGTTGATATACTCTCCACTAATGTTCCCCCTAATTTTGTTGGGTGCGTGGCCCCTGTAAGGGCTGCGCAGCTCATTGACAGTTGCGCGCATGTGCGAAATTTAACATTGGAAAAGCCAGCCCCGGCTGAGTGGGATTGGCAGAGTGCCACATGGCCACGCAGCTGAGAGGGAACGTTTCTCCCCACTGCTGCTTCAGCCAAGAATTAACTCGGCATAGACTAGAAATCAAATCTGGAATTTTCCTAGTCTTTATAACTCAGCTGCTCATAGCTTAATTTTCTCCCTTTTTTTTGTGAGTTTCTTTTTTAATCTTTCCACTAATGCATATAGTCTATGATTAAGATCAAGCAAATGACTGAATTATTATTCTCTACACTAATAACTTGTATTTATCTAGGACCTTTTAATGTAGTAAAATGTGCCAAGGCACTTCCCATGAGCATTATCAAACAAAATTTGACACCAGGCTACATAAGGAGAAGAGGTAGGTTTTAAGGAGCGCCTTAAAGGAGGAAAGAGCAAGCTTAGGGCCTTGGCAGCTAAAGGCATGACCACCAATTAAAATTGGGGATGTTCCCTGATTTAATTCCCAAATGGCCAAGCTCTAATTTTATTATGCCCTCTTGTTATGGATTCCCCTACCAGAGATCTGTCTGTATCTATTCCTATGCCTTTAAGTGCTGGAGTACGGCTTGAATCTAAACCTTCTACGACCAATAACTGATCCAACCTGATCCTTGGGCTACAGTATTGGTGACGGCAGCCTTAAGTGCCTTGCTGGCCATTTTAAAGATGAATCCTGTCCTCACTAAATGTCTGTTCATACACACATCCTAGCATGAGTAGTTGGATAATGATCAGGACAGGAAACGCTGTCTGATTTAATCTATCCCTCTTCCTATCCTGGGGGCATTAAGGTCAACTATAGCAACCCCACTACCTCAACGAAGATCAACTGCCGAGAACAGAAATCAAATCTAGGGCTTCCTTTGGTGTTTAATTTAGTACCATATTGGGTGATGCAATCACCAATGGAACCATCCGCTATTGAAAATTTAAGAGCAGGTGGTATATGTTCCAGCAGTATTTGGCTCTATGGCTGCCTATCATTGTCCACATACTGAATGTTGGATCTCGCTGTGTAATAGGAGAGGGAAACAGAGACCAGGTACTACTTACAGTGAAATCCAGAGGGAGTCAAGATCAGGTCTCACCACTTATGACGACGACCTGTCTCACTGATTAATGTTGTGCTCAAGCTTCAATGCCTTTCTCTGATCTTGAAAAATCACATTTTATATAGCGCCTTTAATGTAGAAAGACCTTTGTTCAGACACTGATTTACAAAAATGCTAATTTGGCATCTCATTCGTGCCCCCCACTTAATACACACTAACAGCTGGAACATTCAACTGGTTGTAAATTTCTTTCAAACTGGAAATTAGAGAAGGAAGTTACTCACTAGCTAGTGAATAACAGCAGTACTACTCTCCCTCTATCTCCAATCTTTCATCGTTTGAGGGACATCAATCCTTTGGCAGGTTAGACCATTGACTTGTTCATCTATATCAATTTACCCCTCTACCATTGAATCTCCCTCCTTTCCTTAAGATGGCGACTTATGCGAAAGTACTGCTCTCAACATTTCTGCATTGCTCCCGTGAGTCAATTAAAAGGTTGCATCTGTGGAACTTCAACCTTCCAATCAAGGAAGATCACATGGAGAGTAACGTACCTAATAAAACAAATTTCTCAATGGTTTTTGTTTCCTTTGGTGGGAGGATGGGATGATTTGGACACATTTCTCTCAGGTTGTCCTCTGTTGATTCCTCTACTGATTTGTTTCTTCCTTTAGCCCAAATCTCAATTTCTTTACGGTTTTGACAGCTTTACATCCAGCATGCAGTTGTCACATTTCCAGTTTCTGTCGTGCAGTGTCCAACCCCCATTAAACTTACATCAAATCTAGGTTGGGTTGTGAAACTCTGCCTACGAGGGCAGTTGAGCTCAATTATCAAACGCGACTGGGTTTCCAACATTCTGTGTTAGAAGCAGGGCACCAGAGCAGTTTAGATTCATTATAAATTTACACTAAACGTTGGATTGAATACTGTGACGTGACCTCCTGATCGTTTCAAATATTAAAGCTAAGTTCAAGGAGCCTTGAGTGTAACGACAGACGACTGCACTGATCTTAAGGATATGTAATGTCTACAACCTGAAAACAGGATAGCAGAGTGTCCATAACGTAAAAGTTTATTCTACTTGAAACGTGCACATACCACCACCACTGGAGATACAAGTAGATACATTGCAACAACTACTGCTGTTCCCAGTTGATGTTTGATATATAATAGGTACACACTGGGAAAGAGTGTACTCAGTTCCTGAAACCTGATAAATCATGAATGAGTTGTGTGTTCCTTGTAAGTGGAGGCCCAAGCTTGATTTGCCCTCTGAATCTCTGAAGGATAAAAGATTGGTTAATATTTCAGGTGTAAACTTATCAGAACTTTTTTTTTTTAAAAAGGTTGCACTGAAAACATTAACATCTTTTCCTTCAGATGCTGGGTATCCTGCTGTGCATTTCCAGCTTTTAAAAAACTTTTATGCTTTGCTGCTCAAGCATGCTACAAATTGAAAAATAATCTGTGTAAATATTCTATGGTTATAAACCACATCTGGCAAATCTGGTAGTGAATCAAAAACAGGCTCTGAATGTTGATGGTTTGAATTCCATGGACCTCAGAAACTAGTTGAATTTATTTAGAAAAAAATCAGACTAGATCAAGCAACCAAAGTTCCCCAAATTATTTCCCATAGGACCTTGCTTTATCAATTTTTACATTAGATTTTTCTGTAAACATATCAATGATAGCTGTAATAAAGAGGCACTCAAGGGAATCTGGAAGCACATAACAGGAAGGCAATTTGAATATATTTTAAATTACATAAGTTTCCCATCCATATTTACATCATATCATCATCATCATAGGCAGTCCTTCAAAATCGAGGAAGACTTGCTTCCACTCTAAAAATGATTTATTTGGTCACTGAACAGTCCAATAGAGGAATTATGGTCTCTGTCACAGGTGGGACAGACAGTCGTTGAAGGAAAGGGTGGCTGGGACTGGTTTGCCGCACGCTCCTTCCGCTGACTGCGCTTGGCTCTCGGTGATGAGACGCAAAGTGCTTATTTACATAAGTGTCAGCCGTGTCTCAGTTGGTAGCACCTTCATCTGAGTCAGAAGGTTGTGAGTTCAAGTCCCACTCCAGGGACTTGAGCACAAACATCTCGGCTGACACTCAAGTGCAGTAGTGAGGGAGTACTACACTGTTGGAAGTGGCCATTTTTTGGATGAGCATAAGGGCTGGTTTTCTAGACCAATATGTCGAGGAACCAACTAGGGGGGAGGCCATCTTAGACTGGGTGTTGTGTAATGAGAGAGGATTAATTAGCAATCTCGTTGTGCGAGGCCCCTTGGGGAAGAGTGACCATAATATGGTGGAATTCTGCATTAGGATGGAGAATGAAACAGTTAATTCAGAGACTATGGTCCAGAACTTAAAGAAGGCTAACTTTGAAGGTATGAGGCGTGAATTGGCTAGGATAGATTGGCTAATGATACTTAAGGGGTTGACTGTGGATGGGCAATGGCAGACATTTAGAGACCGCATGGATGAACTACAACAATTGTACATTCCTGTCTGGTGTAAAAATAAAAAAGTGAAGGTGGCTCAACCGTGGCTATCAAGGGAAATCAGGGATAGTATTAAAGCCAAGGAAGTGGCATAAAAATTGGCCAGAAATAGCAGCGAGCCCGGGGACTGGGAGAAATTTAGAACTCAGCAGAGGAGGACAAAGGGTTTGATTAGGGCAGGGAAAATGGAGTACTAGAAGAAGCTTGCAGGGAACATTAAGACGGATTGCAAAAGTTTCTATAGATATGTAAAGAGAAAAAGGTTAGTAAAGACAAACGTAGGTCCACTGCAGTCAGAATCAGGGGAAGTCATAACGGAGAACAAAGAAATGGCAGAACAATTGAACAAGTACTTTGGTTCGGTATTCACTAAGGAGGACACAAACAACCTTCCGGATATAAAAGGGGTCAGAGGTTCTAGTAAGGAGGAGGAACTGAGGGAAATCCTTATTAGTCGGGAAATTGTGTTGGGGAAATTGATGGGATTGAAGGCCGATAAATCCCCAGGGCCTGATGAACTGCATCCCAGAATACTTAAGGAGGTGGCCTTGGAAATAGCGGATGCATTGACAGTCATTTTCCAACATTCCATTGACTCTGGATCAGTTCCTATGGAGTGGAGGGTAGCCAATGTAACCCCACTTTTTAAAAAAGGAGGGAGAGAGAGAGAACAGGAAATTATAGACCGGTCAGCCTGACCTCAGTGGTGGGTAAAATGATGGAATCAATTATTAAGGATGTCATAGCAGCGCATTTGGAAAGAGGTGATATGATAGGTCCAAGTCAGCATGGATTTGTGAAAGGGAAATCATGCTTGACAAATCTTCTGGAATTTTTTGAGGATGTTTCCAGTAGAGTGGACAAGGGAGAACCAGTTGATGTGGTATATTTGGACTTTCAGAAGGCTTTCAACAAGGTCCCACACAAGATATTAATGTGCAAAGTTAAAGCACATGGGATTGGGGGTAGTGTGCTGACATGGATTGAGAACTGGTTGTCAGACAGGAAGCAAAGAGTAGGAGTAAATGGGTACTTTTCAGAATGGCAGGAAGTGACTAGTGGGGTACCGCAAGGTTCTGTGCTGGGGCCCCAGCTGTTTACACTGTACATTAATGATTTAGATGAGGGGATTAAATGTAGTATCTCCAAATTTGCAGATGACACTAAGTTGGGTGGCAGTGTGAGCTGTGAGGAGGATGCTATGAGGCTGCAGAGTGACTTGGATAGGTTAGGTGAGTGAGCAAATGCATGGCAGATGAAGTATAATGTGGATAAATGTGAGGTTATCCACTTTGGTGGTAAAAACAGAGAGACAGACTATTATCTGAATGGTGACAGATTAGGAAAAGGGGAGGTGCAACGAGACCTGGGTGTCATGGTACATTAGTCATTGAAGGTTGGCATGCAGGTACAGCAGGTGGTTAAGAAAGCAAATGGCATGTTGGCCTTCATAGCGAGGGGATTTGAGTACAGGGGCAGGGAGGTGTTGCTACAGTTGTACAGGGCCTTGGTGAGGCCACATCTGGAGTATTGTGTACAGTTTTGGTCTCCTAACTTGAAGGACATTCTTGCTATTGAGGGAGTGCAGCGAAGGTTCACCAGACTGATTCCCGGGATGGCGGGACTGACCTATCAAGAAAGACTGGATCAACTGGGTATCTGATCAGGAGAATCCCCATGGATTCTCCTGATCAGATGCTGTACCTCGAGTGGAAGATCGCTGGAACACAGGAGGAGGCCATTCAGCCCCTCGAGCCTGTTCAATTAGATCGTGGCTGATCATCTGCTTAACTCCATTGAGCCGCCTTTGATTCATATCCCTTGTCTAACACAAATCTATTGATCTCAGTCTTGACCTTTTCAATATGCCCAACATCCAGAGCCTTTTGGAGGAGTGGGTTCGAAATTTCCACTACCCTTTGCCTGCTCATTTCTCTGCTGAATAGCCTGGCTCTAATGTTAAGATTTTGCCCCCTTGTTCCACATTCACCTACCAGGGGAAATGGTTTCTCCTGAGCACCCCTATCAAAACCATTCATACTTTAACCACCTCGAATAGATCACCTTTCAATTTTCTGAACTCAAGGAAATACATGCCACGATCACATAAATTCTCCTCAGAAGTTAACCCTTTCACCCCCGGTATGATGCTGCTAAACCTGTGCCGTACCCCTTCCAGGGACAACAAACTTGTGATAGACGCAGTAGCGGGATACGGCAGCCGGTTGGGAGAACCCCCGCGGGAATTCCCGGAATGCGTGTGCGCAGCGATGCCGTGAGTGCATCTGTGAAGATCTCCTTTGTTCAGGATTTGCAGCGATTCTGAAACATGTCCCAATTCTGGGCACCTCACTATAGGAAGGACATCGAGGCTTTGGAGAGGGTACAGAAGAGATTTACAAGAATGGTTCCCCAGATGAGGGACTTCAGTTACGTGGATAGACTGGAGAAGCTGGGTTTGTTCTCCTTGGAACAGAGAAGGTTGAGAGGAGATTTGATTGTGGTGTTCAAAATCATGAGGGGTCTGGACAGAGTAGATCAAGAGAAACTGTTCCCATTGGCGGAAGGGTCGAGAACCAGAGGACACAGATTTAAGGCGATTGGCAGAAGAACCAAAAGCGACATGTGTAATGAGAGAGGATTAATTAGCAATCTCATTGTGCGAGGCCCCTTGGGGAAGAGTGACCATAATATGGTGGAATTCTGCATTAGGATGGAGAATGAAACAGTTAATTCAGAGACCATGGTCCAGAACTTAAAGAAGGGTAACTTTGAAGGTATGAGGCATGAATTGGCTAAGATAGATTGGCTAATGATACTTAAGGGGTTGACTGTGGATGGGCAATGGCAGACATTTAGAGAACGCATGGATGAATTACAACAATTGTACATTCCTGTCTGGCGTAAAAATAAAAAAGGGAAGGTGGCTCAACCGTGGCTATCTAGGGAAATCAGGGATAGTATTAAAGCCAAGGAAGTGGCATACAAATTGGCCAGAAATAGCAGCGAACCTGAGGACTGGGAGAAATTTAGAACTCAGCAGAGGAGGACAAAGGGTTTGATTAGGGCAGGGAAAATGGAGTACGAGAAGAAGCTTGCAGGGAACATTAAGGCGGATTGCAAAAGTTTCTATAGGTATGTAAAGAGAAAGAGGTTAGTAAAGACAAACGTAGGTCCCCTGCAGTCAGAATCAGGGGAAGTCATAACGGGGAACAAAGAAATGGCAGACCAATTGAACAAGTACTTTGGTTCAGTATTCACTAAGGAGGACACAAACAACCTTCCGGATATAAAAGTGGTCAGAGGGTCTATTAAAGAGGAGGAACTGAGGGAAATCTTTATTAGTCGGGAAATTGTGTTGGGGAAATTGATGGGATTGAAGGCCGATAAATCCCCAGGGCCTGATGGACTGCATCCCAGAGTACTTAAGGAGGTGGCCTTGGAAATAGCGGATGCATTGACAGTCATTTTCCAACATTCCATTGACTCTGGATCAGTTCCTATCGAGTGGAGGGTAGCCAATGTAACCCCACTTTTTAAAAAAGGAGGGAGAGAGAAAGCAGGGAATTATAGACCGGTCAGCCTGACCTCAGTAGTGGGTAAAATGATGGAATCAATTATTAAGGATGTCATAGCAGCGCATTTGGAAAATGGTGACATGATAGGTCCAAGTCAGCATGGATTTGTAAAAGGGAGATCATGCTTGACAAATCTTCTGGAATTTTTTGAGGATGTTTCCAATAAAGTGGACAAAGGAGTACCAGTTGATGTGGTATATTTGGACTTTCAGAAGGCTTTCGACAAGGTCCCACACAGGAGATTAATGTGCAAAGTTAAAGCACATGGGATTGGGGGTAGTGTGCTGACGTGGATTGAGAACTGGTTGTCAGACAGGAAGCAAAGAGTAGGAGTAAATGGGTACTTTTCGGAATGGCAGGCAGTGACTAGTGGGGTACCGCAGGGTTCTGTGCTGGGGCCCCAGCTGTTTACATTATACATTAATGATTTAGACGAAGGGATTAAATGTAGCATCTCCAAATTTGCGGATGACACTAAGTTGGGTGGCAGTGTGAGCTGCGAGGAGGATGCTATGAGGCTACAGAGTGACTTGGATAGGTTAGGTGAGTGGGCAAATGCGTGGCAGATGAAGTATAATGTGGATAAATGTGAGGTTATCCACTTTGGTGGTAAAAACAGAGAGACAGACTATTATCTGAATGGTGACAGATTAGGAAAAGGGAAGGTGCAACGAGACCTGGGTGTCATGGTACATCAGTCATTGAAGGTTGGCATGCAGGTACAGCAGGCGGTTAAGAAAGCAAATGGCATGTTGGCCTTCATAGCGAGGGGATTTGAGTACAGGGGCAGAGAGGTGTTGCTACAGTTGTACAGGGCCTTGGTGAGGCCACACCTGGAGTATTGTGTACAGTTTTGGTCTCCTAACTTGAGGAAGGACATACTTGCTGTTGAGGGAGTGCAGCGAAGATTCACCAGACTGATTCCCGGGATGGTGGGACTGACCTATCAAGAAAGACTGAATCAACTGGGCTTGTATTCACTGGAGTTCAGAAGAGTGAGAGGGGACCTCATAGAAACGTTTAAAATTCTGACGGGTTTGGACAGGTTGGATGCAGGAAGAATGTTCCCAATGTTGGGGAAGTCCAGAACCAGGGGTCACAGTCTAAGGATAAGGGGTAAGCCATTTAGGACCGAGATAAGGAGAAACTTCTTCACCCAGAGAGTGGTGAACCTGTGGAATTCTCTACCACAGGAAGTAGTTGAGGCCAATTCACTAAATATATTCAAAAGGGAGTTAGATGAAGTCCTTAGTACTCGGGGGATCAAGGGGTATGGCGTGAAAGCAGGAAGTGGGTACTGAAGTTTCATGTTCAGCCATGAACTCGTTGAATGGCGGTGCAGGCTAGAAGGGCTGAATGGCCTGCTCCTGCACCTATTTTCTATGTTTCTATGTTTCTATGACATGAGGGAAAACGTTTTTACGCAGCGAATGGTTAGGATCTGGAATGCACGGCCTGAGAGGGTGGTGGAGGCAGACTCAATCGTGGCTTTCAAAAGGGAATTGCATAAGTACCTAAAAAAAAAAAAATGTGCAGGGCTACGGGGAAAGAGCGGGGGAGTGGGACTAGCTGAGGTGCTCTTGCAGAGAGCTGGCACGGGCTCGATGGGCCGAATGGCCTCCTTCCTTGCTGCAACCATTTTATGATTCTGATTCCAAACACTTTTCAGTGGCAGAAGGGTCGATAACCAGAGGGCACAGATTTAAGGTGATTGGCAAAAGAACCAGAGGCGACATGAGGAAACACTATTTTACACAACGAGTGATTAGGATTTGGAATGTATGGCCTGATAGGGTGGTGGACACAGATTCAATAGCAGCCTTCAAAAGGGAAGTGGATAAATACTTGAAGGAGAAAAAAAAAAGAGGGATCTGGGGAAGGAGCAGGGGGAGTGGGACTGACTGGATTGCTCTTCAAAAGAGCCGGCACAGACACGATGGGCCGAATGGCCTCCTTCTGTGCTGTACTGTTCTATGGTATTCACTGGAGTTCAGAAGAATGAGAGGGGACCTCATAGAAACGTTTAAAATTCTGACGGGTTTAGACAGGTTAGATGCAGGAAGAATGTTCCCAACGTTGGGGAAGTCCAGAGCCAGGGGTCACAGTCGAAGGATAAGGGGTAAGCCATTTAGGACCGAGATGAGGAGAAACTTCTTCACCCAGAGTGTGGTGAACCTGTGGAATTCTCTATCACAGAAAGTTGTTGAGGCCAATTCACTAAATATATTCAAAAAGGAGTTAGATATAGTCCTTACTACTAGGGGGATCAAGCGGTATGGCGAGAAAGCAGGAATGGGGTACTGAAGTTGCATGTTCAGCCATGAACTCATTGAATGGCGGTGCAGGCTAGAAGGGCCAAATGGCCTACTATGTTTCTATGAGACATTAAACCAAGGCCCTCATTTGGACATAAAAGATCCTATGGCACTATTTTAAAGAGCATGTGAGTTATCGCCGGTGTCCTAGCCAATATTTATCCCTCAATCAACATCACTAAAACAAAAGGTTTACACATTGCTGTTTGTGAAAATTGGCTGCTGCATTTCCTACATTATAACAGTGACTACACTTCAAATGTACTTCATTGGCTGTAAAGCGCTTTGGGATGTTCGGTGGATGTGAAAGGCATTGTATAAATGCATGTCCGTCTTTCTTTTGGCAATTGTTTAGCCTGGTCAAACCTCCAAATAGAGATGGAGTTCCAGCATATGGAATAGGTTTCCTTGGCAACAATTTCTAAAACCCAGCTGTTTATTACTGTAAGACAATCAGTAAAATGGCAATTTCCACAGCTCCACTGTAAACCAGTTCATTAAGTTTCCAAAAGGCCACCACAAATGTCAAAATAGATGAAAGAACATTTCAAATTTCACTTAAGATTTTTTCTTAAAGTATAAAATGGTTTTGTGCCCTTTATGCATAGATGATGGTTACTGAGGTTACTTGCTTTATATAAAAGGACCAGGAAACTGAAGACGTTTTGTTGAGCGCAATAGTTTGTTATTTCTGTGTGCACAATTCCACATTTACCCTCATTTCCATGATGGGCTAGTTGGGTTTTGTAAGAGCAGCAGTGTAAAACCAGTACATGTCATGCACCTCACATTAAAGTAGTTCTATGAAAAAGCAGCATTGCATTTGCTGTTTTGGGTGCAACCATTGTATTTGAATGTGCAATAATCGTATCGGCATCAGTGTTAGGAAGCAGGCACACTCAGATGATCAACTTACGTCACCTCTCGGGTGACAACAGGCTTCTACATTGATGACAATTACAGAATTGAGAAATTATATATATATTATATAAATAATATATATATTATACAAATTTAAAAAAAAACACCGGCACACATCTAGCTGTTCATCATACTAACTCCTAGAACTCCCTCCATTACAACACCGGCCCCTTAATGTCTACCCCTCTGACCAAACTTTTAGTCATCTGTCATAATTTCTTCTTATCTGGCTCGGTGTCAAATTTATTTTTGTGTTATAACACTCCTGTGAAGCACCTTGGGATGCTGTGCTATATAAATACAAGTTGTTGTTAATAATTCAATTACAAATCTATTTTATTTCCTCCCAAAGGTAATCTTATTTATCCCTGGTTTCTGCTAATGTTCAGATATTGTCTGGGAGGAACCGGGATAATTCACTAATTCTTATTCTCTATCGACCTCACCAGCATTCAACACTGTCCCCAACACTCCATCGGAGATCTCAACCTGTGGTAATTCATGGATGCAACCTTCTGTCATACTATCCAGACATAGTTTGTCTTTCCTCCAATTCTTATCAAATGTTTTCTAAAAGCAGTGAATTTGAAGGAACCTAGCAGAAACAGAGTGCTAGTATGTAAGTGAAACAGAGGTTGGTGTGGAAGAGAAGACAGAATACAACAGAGGATCGACAATGAAGTGGAGCATTTAACTAAAAAGTGATGAGTACAGTCAATTTATACCTATTCAGATTTTGCGACATGCTGAAACATTTACAGTACTCCCACACTGAGTGTCAGCATACATTATGTGCTCAAATACAGTGGGACTAACTGGATTGCTCTTCGAAAGAGCCGTTGCAGACTCAATGGGCTGAATGACCTGTGCTGTACTATTGTAAGATTTGCAATATGAAATGCCACCAAGCTCGGTGAGACTAGTGCAAAGGAGTTTGACAAATTTTACAAGATGCCAGATACGGTGTTTAAAGTAGAATGAAATCTTCTGGAAAGTTATTTTGGTTTTTGTAGGCTACAAAACCACTCTTGCATAACAGAACACCAGCATTACAACTCTTAGTTGAATGAGAGCTTTGGTTTCCACTGTGGGTAATTGTCACCGGAACCTCAATCGTATCATGAAGTGAATGAGTTATATCACAGACATGCCTTGTGCAAGATTACCTATGGTTAGTGATTTACTAATCTGTGCCCTTTGGTGTCTAACCATTGAGCTGAAAACTCATCGCCAAATCACAACCAGATGCTTATTCCAATATCATCCCTATGCATAAATAAATTGGTGTAGAGTCCCAGGGTCAGTAAGACTCACATGAAGCAACCACATGTGCAGAAAATCTGACCAGGTCTTCACCAAGCCAATTTTTGATACAAAAACTTTTATATTTTGGGGTGGAGATTTCATAGATTCTTTCTCTCCAACCAGTTTCTGCATGTCTTGTGCTTCAACAGCAATTCTTTTTAAGTCTGATTAGGAACTCTAACATTTGAAGTAAGGTTATAACAGAATTAGTGTCGGAGGACTGGAGTGTTGCTAATGTTATATCACTACTCAATAAAGGGGAGAGGGATGTCCACAGACCAGACAGCTTAACATTGGTAGTAGGAAGTAATTGGAAACTAGAGACAAAATAAATTTTCATTTGGAAAGGCATAGGTTAATCAAGGAGAGCCAGCATGGATTTGTTGATGGCAAATCGTGTCTGACCAAATTGACTGAATTTTTTGATGAGTTAACAGAAGGTTAAGGTAGTGAAATAAATGTATAAATGGACCTTTGGAAGACATTCGACAAGTGTCATACAGGCTTGTTGAGGAGATGGAAGCCCATGGATGAAGGGGAAAATGGCGGTATGGATACGGAAATGGCTCAGTGACGGGAAGCAGAGGGTGGTAGTGGATGGATGTTTTCAGACTGGGAGATGGTTTGTAGTGGTGTTCCCCAAGTGTAAGTTCTGGGACCATTACTCTTCAATTTTTATAAATGACCTAGTGTGAATTCCGATTCACAAACCAAACCCTTTGAGCACAAATGCTAATTTAGTGCCCAAGTGTAGGTTGTCTTTTCCTGAGGAACAACTCTGCGAAGTGCGTTGACTTCATTTCACACAAGATCTTTATTGAAAGCAGACTTCCATCCTGTCAATCTACAAGGATTCAAAAATCCGGTACTAGAATGGAAAGGACATTATTCATCGTATACAATTCAGTTTCCTGGAGATATTTAAATATACAGTTACATCATTATGATCTGGCCTTAAGTTACAGCAAGCAAAAGTCTAAAGAACAAGTGGAGGACAGGAAGAAAATAAAGAAACCCAGGATACTGTATATACATGTAATGTATTTAATAAATCAGACTAAATACATTGTTACAAACTGTACAAGGTTGCATGCTTAGTTGGTTTCAATATACCCATTAGCTGCTGAAAGTGACACACAAATATTACACAGGAAGAGCCACATGACAGGTACAGTGCAAAGGTATGTAGAGATTCACTCATTCTGGGGAGGAAAAAGTGACAAAGACCCTTAATACACCCACCTTCAAAGGCTGAACATTTTTGGAACATAGCAAACGGACTTTCACTGTAACTAATGTCAAATTCCACCCCAGAACTACAGTCGTCAGTGCCTAGATTTCACGTTGTAGCCTGGTAGTGCCAATCCCCATAATCGTAGTCATTTATAAGGAACATTTAGTCACCAATTCATATTGCAATAACACTACCACAAAACCCACCCTCACCTGAAAATAATCTTTCCCTTCATTTTTCATGTTCAAAGTAAAAAGATCCTGAGTA